>NC_133784.1:8719896-8722312 GCF_003597395.2 Chelonoidis abingdonii
AAAGAAAACAAACATAAGCCTAACTCGCCTTATCTACCTAGTACTTACTATTTTGAACTTATAAGAGCCTGTATTGGAGAGAATCCTGGTTGCATGTCTGGTCACTCTCAGAACCCAGAGAGAACAACCCAATTCTAACAGCACACACAGAAACTTCCCTCCCTCCAGATCTGAAAGTATCCTGTCCCCTGATTGGTCCTCTGATCAGGTGACAGCCAGGCTTACTGAACTTGTTAACCCTTTACAGTCAAAAGAGAGATAAAGTACTTCCGTTCTATTAACTCCTATCTGTTTATGACAGGCCTCCTTTGGCAGTTGTGAGTGGCTTATGCTCCCCACTACCAGTTTGTTGCCCAAAGTTAAGAAGTCCAAGGATTTGGGCAGGTCAGTGCTACTTGGGTGGCTCCAGGGGCTCTATGACCTGACCCAGCTGAAGAGATTTCAGCTTTGATTGCTGAGGAGGAAGGCCCACACCAGAGTGCCTCAGGTGGGCTTCAGTTATCCACATCTTCAACACAATCTACCTCAGTGCCATCACCTGTGTCAGCACTGCCTCAGGTCTTTGTTTTCTGGTACCTCAGAGGCAGCTAAAGTCTGCACCATCTACTATGTTGTATTTACCTCAACTTCTCTCTCCAGAGAGAACACAGTGGTATATGGAGTCCTCCTCACTGCAGAAGCACTCCCAGCAGAAGATAGGCCCCCTCTTCTGCTGATGTCCAGGCTCACTTATTTAATTGTGCCTGACTGCAGTTGTGGTCAGGGTGACTCCTCGCTCAAGGCACATCTGGTTTCTGACAATTATCCCTTCATTTTTCCCAGCAGGAGCAGCAGCATTCTGTTGTCCCCAAACTCAAAACATAACTGTTTTTTAATTAAAATGTGCCAGACTGTTGCACAACTGAAATGCAAATGAGACCTGGCCCATTCAGTCTTTCCCTTTGCTCACCAAGGATGGTGACAGAGTTCCCTCCCCTATGGCGTCCCTACCCATCTGGAGTTCTCAAGCGGCTCTAGGTCGCTCTTCTCCCTATTCACCAACAGGTGTCAGTAGTGAGTGCCCTCAGACCACAAGGCTTACAGCCTTCCTGACTTATGGACACCAGGACTGGATGCAGTACTCCAGCAACAGTGACACCAGTGCAAAACAGAGGTAAACTGATGGTCTGTTCATTAGTGAATCCATCTCAGCTGCACATGCCTGGCATGAGAGGGAATAGAAGGATATTGGACCCAGCTTTAACCCACACCTTTAAGCTTTTGCAGCAGTCTTTTCATTCCCTTACCAGCATATGGAAGCAGAAGGACATCATGAGCATCAGCCCCGGCCTTCAGTTCCTTTCACAAGTTCCTGCCTATGACACTAGTGCCTGGTTCTATTTCCTCTCCTATCACAGGTCTTTATTCCCACATGGAGCCCAATTAGTGACAATTCCCTGCTGGAACTTTTCTTGCCAAGTCTCTTCTGCTCTCCCGGGGGCACCTTCCCATCCTGTTCTTTGTCTTTGTTCCTTAAGTCTCCAATCACTATTGTTCGCCTCTTCTCCAATCAAGTGGCTCCCACTCACCAATAGCGTCCTTCTCCTCTCCCCAACATCTTCTCAGTTATCAAGGGCAGAGCAGTTATTGCTGGTGTGTGGGGTGAATTACTCTGTTTTCCCCTTCTTCTCTTTCTTGTCACCATGATTCTTTCTTCGCCTCCACAGTTCTTCCATCTGTGATTTTTAGCCTATTTTCTGTCTCCTGCCCATGTATCCCTTCTATCCAATTCAACTTACTTGGTTTCCATCAATGATTTCAGCTGTAGTTCAAGCCCTTCCAACACCTCCAAGCTGGACTCCTGCTTGCATGTAAAGTGTATCTAGATTCACCATAGAGAAACCAGAACACTGTATGTCTTCAGCATTGACTGTTTGTAGATGGTCCTCTGGTAGTTAGTCTAATTCCCACTTGATTTTTCTTACAATCAAACACCTTATGGGCCAGCTCCTCAGTTGGTGTATTACAGTACCACTGATTTCAGAGGGGTCTAATCTGATTTACACCTGCCAAAAATATGGCCCATCCAATCATCCTGAAAAATCCCAGATTGCTCTAACATGGGGTGGCTACAGGTCCCTTCACCTGTATCATAAGCATAATTCCCAAATCTGGACCTTAGCGTCCAGAAATCTGGGTGCCTGCATGAAACCCTCTAAGCTTATTTACCAGCTTAGATCTGATATCGCTGCCACCATCCAAAAATTCCAGTGTTTTGGCTCACTCTGGTCTCCCCAAAACCTTCCCTGGGGAACCCCCAAGACTCAGATGCCCTGAGTCTACAACAAAGGGAAATAACCCACTTCCCTTCCCCCTCTCTCTCCCACCCAGAATTTCCTCTCTGGGCTAACCTGAGAGTTACTGATGCAACCTCTTT
>NC_133784.1:8722337-8768774 GCF_003597395.2 Chelonoidis abingdonii
GGCATATATCGCCAATTCAAATACGATTTCAGCTGTAGTTCACACACCGAACCCACACTTAAATGTCTTCGCAAATAGGGAACCAGACTCTTGATTTCCAACGAAAGTTTGATTAGTCCGAAAAAAAGCATGAAGAACTATCCCTGCAGTTGAGGGCAATAATCAAAGTGCTGGTAATGCTTCCATATAAAAGTATGCCACCCATAGAACGTCACAAACCAGCACCACTGGACGTTATGGGCAATAAACATTTGAACTTGTTTTGTGTTCAGATTTAAGTACGCACTCTTTGGTTAGTTACTCATTTCATAATAAAAAAGGATCTTAAAAAAATTGCATATTTTATCTACAACTCAAAAATCATTAAGACAACGTTTCAATTTGTATTGAAAAAAGAAAATGTCTCTCAATCACCAAGCAATTTTTCCCCCAGAACTGGTTTGGTGGGACATTTCATAGTGTGGCACCACCTTCCGTCAAGTGTCTATAGCAATAAAGAAACTGATATATCCGAAAAACCGGGATACACTGTGAAGCAGAGGAATATCTTGCCCATTAGCTCCACACTACAGACACTTTCAAGTTTAAGGAAGAGGTATTTAAAAAATATGATTACCTGCCATTGGTCGAATGTGGCTGCCCACACAGCTGCAATCTTCAATCTTTGGAGATCAAATCTCACACCAAGGTTGCGACTCATAAACTGAGGAAGACCAGGGCTACACAGGATCGAATCTTCAGATCTCTAAATCCATATATTATGTCCATTATTATCTCCAATACTTGACTTAAGGTTCTATCGACCTTAAGAAAATGCTGCGAGTTGCAATGTCATGGAAGACCATCTAAAGCTTGAAATATTATAATAACATCAGCTTGTGGTGACCGGCCATTTCGAACCCTCATGAAAATCGAGTCTTTGGACATTGAGAGAGCTATAAATGGGAGCTATAAACGCCAGATTGAGCAATGAAGCTCTGCAAACTGATGCTCATCCGGAAATTCCAAAGAGAACTATAATTAGCCCCACCATTTGTGTTCTTCTCTACTAGAGGGCTAGACACTTGGACACCTGGATTCACCTCAGTGTGGCCTCCTTCTCCTATATTAGCACATTTCCACTAAGGATGACATTCCAGACTCGGCAGCCTGAAGAGACCAGAGACCCAGCACGGTCCATCTAACAAAAAGGTAAAAGAGAGACAGTCGGCCCCGTTCTTTTCTATTGTACACCCTCGTCCTGTGACCTCCAGAGGTTTTGGGTAGAGGTGCGCGGTCTCATGGGGTTAACTACGGAGCCAGTTCAACCGATGCATTTAACCGTATTAGCTGTTTCCATACAACACAACTGGTCAATCGAGACTTTTCCTTTTAAGGACTACTGACAGTCTTTGCGAGCATGATAACAGGGATGATCCTACGACTCATATATCCCTTAACTAAAGAGCGGACAATAAAATGCAGGCACGCACAGAACTTCTCTCTCTCTCCCCCCTGTTTTCTCCTCCACAAAATTCCTGGTGTTGCGGATTCCCCTGTGCTAGATCTACACAAAAGATTTCCCTGCCTTTGTTCTTAGCCTAACCCAGAGACGCACCACTCACACCCAGGATTAAGAAAATTTAATCATAAAAAAGAAAAAGAAAAAGCCTAAAAAAAATTATCTCCTGTATTAGGTGAACATACACGTTCATTGCTTTTTAAAAGGAATAACAGGCTTATTCAAAAGAGTACAATTTAAACATTCCACAACTACAACACGTGTAAATACAAAGAAAACCCCAATAAAGCTATTTTTTTTCTACCTTGAACTCACAACTTGAAACGAAGATTAGAGACTGAAGATAGAAGATCCCTCTCTTAGCTGAGAGCCCAGACAAAGAAGCAACACAAAACATTCCTTCTCAGCCCCTCAGCTTTGAAAAATCCGGTTTCCTGATTGGTCCTCTGGTCAGGTGTTTGGTTCTCTTTGTTAACCCTTTACAGGTGAAAGAAACATTAACCCTTAGCTATCTGTTTATGACAACCTGCCACAGACATGTGGCCACCTCAGTTCCATTATGGCAGTCATTTTTGCTACATATGAAGGATACCCCATATGGAAACCATAAGTCTCCTAGCTGGATAAGGTGCAAAGCATCAGCCATGCGCATTTTAATCCACATATTTGTACAACGGGCAGGGCCAGATCTAGGTTTTTTGCTGCCCGAAGGAAAAAAATTTTTGGCTACCCCCCACCCCAGCCCTGGGCTCTCTTTTCTCCCCCCCTTCCCACCTCATGCTGCCTCAGCACTGGGTTCCCCACCCCCAAACGTGGGATCCACTACCAGCACACGGTGGCCGAGCCCTGGCCCAGCCACAACTCCATCCTCATGTGGGTGGAGCTGCTGGGCAGCATGGAGCGGGAGTATTTCCAGGTGGCGGTGTGGTTGCGGGGTGGCATGGAGAACACGGCCTCCTCCCTGGGCTTCACGGCACTGCTGGTGGCCGAAGTGGATCAGTTCGTGCTCGCTGCCCTCACACCCTACATACTGGCAGCCAAGGACCTGGAGAACCCCCCGGACCTGCTGCTTTTCAGCCTCACTGTGCCCTGGCTGAGCCCCAGCAGGTGGGAAGGTGAGGATCTCCAGCTGCGGGCAACTTGCTCAGCACCAACGAGCCCAACCAGCTGCTCACCTCCTCACACACTCCGGGAGCCCCTCTCACCACTGCAGCCTGGGCTCAGCTCCAGGGGACCCCGCTTCCCTCCCTCCCCAGCTCCTCACACACTCTGGGAGCCCCTGCGGCACGAGGGGCTCCCGGAGTGTGTGAGGAGCCAGGGAGGGAGGGAAGCAGGGCCCGGGATGCATGGAGGGAGGCGGGGTCCTGCCGCTCTGAGTCTCCCCAGGGCGGCGTGGCATTTCCCTGCCCGAGTGGGCTGTGCAGGGTGCCGCCAGGCTGGGCAGGGGACACAGATCCTGGCTCACGCGCTGACAGAGCCAGTGGCTTTTTGCCACTCAAAGCACCACCAACAACAAAAAAGCGGGGCGGGGGGTGGAGTGCTACCCCTTAGAAAGTGCCACCTCGAGCACATGATTGGAGGGCTGATGCCTAGAGCCGGCCCTGACAATGGGGGCTATACACAGACTAACATCTGTGCTTCCATACTGGAACATATTTCACTTATAGGCTGTGAGGAATCATTAAAAACATGGAGAACAAAAGCTCTCAGAAGTATACCTTTAGCTTGCCGGCAGTAGTACAGATTATGTGTGAGATGCATTAGGCCTCTGCTTTCTCCAGATGCTTGGAAACAGCTCCTGTATGGGATACAATATATATTGTCCTGCAAAAGGCTAAACACAGCTGTGCTCACTGAGCAAAGAGATTCAAGTCCAGAAAATGGCCAGGGGTAATGAGAGTTTTTCCCTGTTAGCCTTAATGGCACGTGAAACACTCAATACACAACATACGCTGAGAGGGGACAGAAATAAGTAAATGATATAGCCAGCTATGTAGAGGATGCACATGATACCATGTGACAGCAAGGTGCCATTCTAGCATGCCTTGATCCTGCTTCACTTACAGCGCAGATATACAACTCTGTGGCCTAACAGAGTACCATCTGTATTTCCTCTTAGTGACACACCGCCGGTGAGTTCATAAAGCGAAATACAATTTTTCCAGCGGCCAGTGCTGAAAAACTCCACCTGCTGCATCGCAGGGTGAACCCTCTCTCACTCCAGTGGCTGGCCTTAAGTCACACTCACTAGAGAGCCCATTGGTTAGGGGCATTAGTCAAAGACATGGGAAACCTAGATTCAACTCCGTGCTCTTCCATGGGTTTTCTGTGTGACCTTGGACAAGTCCCTTAGCCTCTTGATGCCTCAGTTTCCCCATCTGTACAGCGGGGATAACAGCCCTGCCCTACCTCTCAGGAGTGTGAGGCCAAATACAGTGAAGAGTCTGAGGTGCTCAAATGCTATGTTAATGAGGGCCATATAAAAGTATCCCAAGATACAATTTACATTTCGGTTACAGAGCAGAGTACATGTGCAGTGCGAAGATTGTTTTAAATAAAATTTGCTTCATGTGAAACTTTTCCTGAAGTGTATGGGGTTTTTTGTTTTGCTTTGTTCCCCCCCCCCCCCATTTTGCTTTAAGTAAAACCTAACTCTGGTCTTTCTAAAATATTTCCCCTTTCTTACCATGGTGAAAACAAGAGAGTGGAGAAGTGTTTGTGTGTGGTGTTTTTTTTTAAAAAAAAATGAAAGTGGATTTCCCCCTGCCACTTTCACTTTTTTTTTTAGTCCCCGCCTCCCTTTTCCCAATAGAAAAAACTGAGGCGGAAAAGAATCAAAAAATAAGAGCACGATTTGCCCCCTCACAGTTTCAACATAAGAGCCTTTCTGAGCAGAGACTTGCATTGCCCCCTGATCCCTGTTTCGCTCCCCACCCAGGTCTCACACCTCCAGCCTTCTCATTCTAGCCCACTTTAAGGGATAAAAAGGTGCTTGGGAAAGACTTTAAAGCCAACAAAGAGGAGTTCAGATGTGGTGGTCCTCAATTTCCTAGTAGTAACTGAAATCCAAGCCCTTTCTCCCCTGCATTTATTGCCCTATTAAAAGGCTATTCCTGTTTTGTATCAGCTCGCAGATGTCAGTAAGTCCTGTTTAAAAGGAAGAAGTCTGAGGTGACCAGGAGAGTTTGATTAGACTAAATGTAAATGCAGGGCTCAGCACTTACCCAAACCTCTGCCACCAGGCTGTACTAGAAAGAGCCACTAGCTTTTACCTTCATTTTCATACCGTGCTGAGCTTCTGTCTTCATGCAAGGTCTGAAAGATGAAATGCAAATATAGGACAAAGGAGGCCACACTGGTGATCGTTCCAGTCTGCCTGGAAGAAGAAATGGCTGAAATCTCTTGAGAATTCCAGCATCAGTTTGCAGACTCATGAAATCTGGGTAAAAACCTATCCTTCATGCAAACTGATCTTCATGAGGCTTGCCATCACACAAAGCTATGTTATTATTTCAGTCTGCATGATGCATTTTAGGGATGAAACAAGAAAATAGAAGTAAAGGCTTCATGGTAGATCAAGTTGTGTCTGTGTCTCTTCTGCCATGTGAGTGGAACTCAAAATGGAAGCAGCCTTTGGCAGCCACGTTAAAATTTAAAAGTGTAGTTTGAGCTAAGTGGGAACAGGATATTCCACTTCACAGTAAATTCCACCATTTTGAAATTGTTTCTATTATGAAACAAAGTACATTGAAATGTCCCACAAAACAAAGTTCTGGGGAAAAAATTGCTTGGTTGATTGAAACATTTTCTTTCAATAAAATTGAAACGTTCTAATTTTGACTTGTATGAATATTTTTTTAAAACCTTTTTTAAATGGAAAGAAAAAGTCATTTAGAAAAAGAAAATACAAAATTTTGTTTCCAAAAGGTTGAGTGAGCATCTTTTGACCTTACCAGATGTTCCACTCTATTTTTTTCCTAATCAAACTTTCGTTGAAATCAACATGTTCCTACAAAACTTTGTGTTCAGTGAATTGGCATTTGCAGATGGGAAAATGTTCTGTTTTTTTAATTTCTCATTAAGAAGTTTCAATTATCTTTATTCTCATTGTAGTTTTTTTTTCTTTCATTTCTGATATCATTCCTCTACCTCCTTGCACATCGATTTCCATCTTTGGACCCAGTCTCACTCTGCATTTCTGGAGCTTTTAAAATTTCCACTGATGTCAAAACTCCCACGTAAGCCAATCTGCAAAATTCAGAGCTTGAACCAGTTTGGATTGCATCCCTGCTCTTTGGAGGGCAATGGGACTTTTGGATGTGCAAGTAATGCAGGACTGGGCCTGAAGTTTACAGCTGTTAGAGCTACATTATAATGATCTGTTGTATTGATCTTAAAGATCAAAAGAACAAAAGGTGTTGATCAGCTCTTTCACTGGCCAACATTAAAGTGATTGTACTTAGTGTCTGGGTTATTTTCTACAGAGGCCTTGGGTTTTACTCTGCTCCTTGGCAAATACGCAAAAGCAGTCATTCTAAAAATGAGAGTAGATTTAAGCACAAGAAAGAATAAGAAATTAAAACAGGTATTTGCATAATCACTTGTGTTCAGTTTCAAGACAAAACAAACATAATTAAAATCTTTATAGCCTCCCTCCTTTTGTAGGCAAGATATTAGTTATTTCTAGAACAACCAGCTGTTTGATGAAAAGGAAAGGGTTAACTTTGCTTTCCATCCTGATGTGCAAAGGGCATTCACTTTTCCTTGTTCTAACAGACAGGTTTGAGGTTGAGGGGGGAGAGAGAGAGGATAGAAAACGCAGAGGAAATATGGCTTTTGTTGATGTCTTTGGAACACTGAATGGGTGGTGAGTCATGGCAGGTTGAATGGGCAGGCACCTATTGCTTAGACCCTGATTCATACTCTGGTCAGGGCTATCATCTGGTTGCATCTTTTCTTCTTAGACAGGCCAGGACTGTGGTCCTCTCATCTCACTGTGCTGATGCAGTGCAGTTGACTTTTCACCAAATCCTAAAATTAAGAGAATAGGAGGGAGGAAGGAAGGAGAGGAAAAGCAACACAAAAGGAAGGGAACCGAACAGGTTCTTATGTGGTGCTTGCAGTTAGGTACCCCCAGTGATGGGCTGAGGACTGGATGTCCAATGATTTTCAGGACTTATGAGTGAAAAACAAAGTTCTTTGAAGTGCCACTGGTCTTCCTCTTGGGAAGGAAGTCTTTCAGTAAGGTCTGTTCCTGCTGTCCTAGGGTGAGGGGAGATGAGATGAGAGGGGCTGGGGTGCAAGTGGGACTGAGATTAAATTTTTTTTCGAAGTCTCTTTAAGAAACTCCGAAAAGGGAAAAGTGGGCATCATAGTTCATCCCCTCACTATTTTGTCCACCAATTAGGTGTAATGTTTGTCATGCCAATTCTGGTAGATTAATGCTCCATAGCTTCTGTTTTAAGCATGATTTTAACAGTCCTTGAATTAAATCATTAGCCTCTTTTTGGTTGGCCTAATCCAACATTTCTTTCTCTGTTTTTCTTATTTATTCATAACATTCATTAACTGAACACAACTTGACCTATTTTCCACGGTTAATTTTGAAGCAGGAAAAAAATCGTAGGTTATTTTGACGTTTTATCAACTTTTTGCTCACTTTCTATATTTGAGTTTACAACTGGGCACATTTTAAGGTCCAATAATCACAAGAAATCTCTGCCTAAAACTGCTCTCCATAAAGGAACTTGGTAGCCCAAGGCCTGGGTTAAATGAATGACTTATTGCTTGAAGAAGCAGGTTCTCTCTGAAAGCAGTACACAGTGCATCCATCTGTACATATCCTTCCTATTCTCAGTCCCCATTATTCCTCATGGCTGGTTGCCAACGCAGGATTTATTAGTGAAATTCACATGAGAGAAGTTTGAGAGTAGAAGACTCAGTCAGCCCTTATTTTTTCTTTAGGAGTAACCCATTGATGCATGGCTCGGCTGAGTTATTTATTAAATAAAACTTCCTCAGCCTCCACGTAATTGGATGCTGGGTAAGTCCTCAAACTGATCCATCCCTGCCATTCAACTCATTTGGGCTGCAATGAAAAGTAAGAGGCTGACAATGAGCTCAGTGGAGAGTTAGCACTTCCAGCTTCTCACTTGTTTCCATTGCTTAATTCAGAGTGGCTTTTTTGCCTGGAAAGAAGCAGGTGGAATTTTTTTTACTTTTTTAAAGCAGCTGATTCTGATGTTGTCCTGCTGCTCTCTGGAATGCCAGCAAAATGCAACCTCAGGTACTGGCCTTGTGAATGTATTTTAAAAGGGTATTTCACTGTGGAGTAGGGGCTCAACTTTTCAGACTAATTTGGGAGCTACTTAAGAGTCCCTATAATCTGGGTAATTATGACCAGGGTGGAGAAGCAATTTGAACTAACGGAAGTTGGTGGCAGGAAAACTTTGAGATTTTACACCCATGGACTGTGTCATTCACCTTTCTGTGTGCCTCATACCCCATCTGTAATACTTATTATTAACAATAATGCCTTTCTGTAGGCATTCTATTAAGAAAAAAAGTCTGCAGAAGGACAGTATATCCTTGCATCCACTGGTCATATTGGTTCTATGTGTGGTTGCCAAATCCATACGTAAGCACAGCATTATGGTCAGTTTGGATGTGTCAAATCTGGACCATACATTTCTTAAAGGTACCTTGGGCCTGATTTTGCACCAATTCCCCCTGGTGTAAATCAGGACTAGCTCCTTTAAGTTAAGTGACTGTGGGGTCTTAGGGATAAGGCACTGACCTGAGCTATAGATGTGGGTTCTAGTCCTGGTTCTGTCATGGACTTGTTGGGGCACCTTGGGCAAATCCCTTCCCACCATTTGTCTGTCCTATTGATTGATTTAGACTCTAAGTTCCTTGGGGCAGGGGCTGTCTCTCATTATGGGCACATGAGGCCCTGATCTTGGTTGGGATCTCTAGATGCTACTGGAGGACAAAAACCAATAATGCCTTGCTTAGGCACGTGCAGGACATTTCATTAGGGTGTGCACCCAGGGACTTTTTTTTAAAGGCGAACCTCATAAAGGTTGGGGTGTGGGAGGGAGGGGGTGCAGGAAGGGGCTCGGGGCAGGGGGTTGAGGTGAACGGTGCAGCAGGGGGCTCAGGACAGGGAGTTCTGGTGAAACGGGGGTTGGGGTGCGCAGATGGGTTTGGGATGTCTCGGTGTGGGGAGGGATGCATCTTCCCTCTCTATCCATTCTATTGACTCAGCCCTCTTTGGCTATCTGAGGTTGCCCATGGGTCTCTAGATCTGTCAGTGGTCCCAGTGTCCCACTGGGAATGTCCTGCTGTCTGTTTGGAGGTGAGGTGCCTTGCTTGCTGCTGGGGGTTGGTCTTCCCAACTGCCATCTTCCTCAAGCACCAGTGCATTAGAGCACCTGGGCCGTCCCAGCCAGGGCTAACACCCAAGTCCTGGGGGATGGAGGGGGTAGGAAATGGGAGCTTGGGCTTGGAGCTTTGGTTATGCCACGGTAGCTGTCATTGGCCTCCATCTCTGTCCCCTGGAGTCCCTGTGCTGTATCCCCCTCTGCCTGCTTGTACCTCCCCATTGAGGGGTGTTTTCTAGCCAGCCCCTGGCTCCCTGGCAAGAGGCCTAAGCATCCAGCACCAGGCCAGGAAGGAGTGAGGTGGGGGCTTCCCACATCGTCTGGGGCCTGAACTCAGTGCCACTCTGGAGCCCCAATCAGCAGCTCATCCTAATGCACCAGTGTAAAACTGCGTAACCTAGCTCAGAATGGCAACGGTTGTTTTCTTCTGTGTTTACATAGTGCTGAGCTCATAGACCACTTCATACAAATAAATGATGGCATAACTGTCAAGCAGGGATGTTATGGCAGGAGATCAGCTGCTCTAAAGTGTGGCTGTTCTGCAGAAAGTGATGCTGGTGCCTCCTGTGTATATTCAGGTTAATATCCGCTAACTTGAACAATTATAATAGCACTGAACCCTATTTTCTCCAGTTAGCCCCACATCCCCAGTGCAGCACTGGGGTGGGGGGGGCGCTTGATGTTACTCTAGCCCATGCATCAGCACAGGTCCGACTGCAGGGTCTGTATTGTTGGGGACAATGCTTGAGCTAGGACGATCCTGGCTTGACTGTCTGCGCTCAGGATGAGCTTGCAAAGCTGGCTCAGTTAGCTTGTAGCCTGAGTACACTTGGTCTGGCATCACTGAGAGGCAATAAATAGAGAGCCCCACGGTGCTTCTTTTTTAAGGCTCCCTTTTCAGAGCAGAGCTGTGCTTGAAGGTGACGGTGCAGATCAGAAAGGGGCAGACTGGGATCTCCTTGCCCAGAGTGAGTAGCATGTTGCTTCCTTCACAAGCATTGTCATTGCTTTCCATGGCACTTCTACTCCTGGTGTCAGGCACAATTGCACTGTTCCGTGTGGGGAAGGGTATCACCACAGGCCCCAGAGTGACTGGTCACAGCTAAGGAGTTAATTTGAAAGAGTTCAACATATTCCCCTCTGTGCACATTGGACCTTGGCTCCCATATTCTGCTCACCATCTGTGGCCAGATCTTGCAACAGGGCCAGACTACTGGCACAGGGATTTCCCATGTGGATCAAAGGGGGATTTTGCCTTTATATTCCATATGAATCAGCATCACTGAGCAAAGTTCTTGGCCCTCCCTGTTTTCCCCTCTCCTGTTTCCATTGCTCTTTTTTGAGTCAGGAATGAAAGTCATAGAAATCTCCCCATCAGCATGTGGCCTTTCCACATCCCCAAAGCCTCTGCTCTGCTCAGTCAGTGTCCTCGACCCCACGTCCTTTTCTCTACACATGAGACATGAGAATTCCATTAATCGTCCCTGAAGTCCTGACAAGAACTGGGCCTGGGTTTGATTTCCTGATTGGCACCAGATAGTCTTATATTGCCTTTGGGCTGCGGGAACTTGGAGATGTTTCTGATGAAGCAGACAGAGGTTTGACATTACATATTACACATGGGCCTCAATCAAAACCTCT
Organism: Chelonoidis abingdonii; assembly: GCF_003597395.2. NCBI lineage: Eukaryota > Metazoa > Chordata > Testudines > Testudinidae > Chelonoidis > Chelonoidis abingdonii. The sequence goes on from NC_133784.1 coordinate 8,732,862, forward strand.
GCTCCAAACACCCTGAGACTCAGCCTGGGATCTGAATCCAAATTTTGAACTTGGCTTTTATCTTTATAATGGCTTAGACCAGAACATCCCCACTTATTGTGACTTGGGCCATCTGCTGTCCTTGAAATGCGCTATTTATTTTTTTTATTGTTGTTTTAGTGTGTTATCATTTTTATATATTCATACTCCAAACTGAGATTGGGGGCCTATTGTGTGAGACACCACAAATTAGGGTTGCCAATCCTCCAGGACTGGCCTGAAGTCTCCAGGAATGAAAGATTAATCTTTAATTAAAGATTATGTTGTGCCATGAGACTTTGAGGAATACATCCAATGTAAATTGGCAACCCTACCACAGATAGGTGGTCAGAGTTAAGAGCAGAAACCCCAGTGTCCTGACACCTAGACCACTTACCCACTTTATGGTGGCTTCTCCTGACCTAGCTCTAATTAGGAAGCAAGGAGCATGTCCAAGGGTGGATTAAGGCAGAACCTGCAGATCAGGGAGTAGTATTGGTAGGGCATTAATTCAGGAGTGAAGCAATCACTTATTGAAAGTTGGGTCCTTTTCCTTTGATCATAGAATATCAGGGCTGGAGGGGACTTCAGGAGGTCATCTAGTCCAACCCCATGCTCAGAGCAGGACCACTCCCCGAACAGATTTTTTTCCCCTTGATCCCTAAATGGCATCCTCATGGATTGAGCTCACAAACCCTGGGTTTAGTAGGCCAATGCTCAAACCACTGAGCTATCCCTCTCCCACCCTTGTTGGGGGCCCTCTCACAGGCCTGGACCTTACTTTCGTCACACTCTCTCACTGATCATTGCCTCGTTGTTAGAGCTGGTTGAACATGGAATTATCATCATATAGAAAATCTAGTCCCTTCCAAACACATTTCCTCCCTGAATTGAAAAGGAAAGTCAAAATATAGACACATTTCATGGAGCACAAACTTCTGAAGAGGTTTGAATTGGATGTGTTGAAATGGAAAATGACCTGACATGCTGAGGCATTTCAAATCAGCATTTCAAAGTAAAAAATGTCCTGTCGTTTCGAAAGATTAACCTAAATCAAAATCTTCCTTTTGACTCTCCCCAGTGGAAAACCAAAAGGTTTTGTCAAAATTGACATTTTTCCCACTGAAAATGTTGCATTTGCTGAAACTGTGTTTTCTGATGGGAAAATTTTTCATGCAAAAAACGCTGACCAGCTCTTCTCTTTGTGAGCATAGATGCTGCAGTGCTTGGGAAAGAACTGTCTCTGAACACAGTGTCTCCTTTCATAGGCAGACATGTCCTGCCTGCTTGGTTTTCCTCAGGACACAGGCTTGTAAATAAAACTTAAAGGGATCCTCCTACCCCCTCTAGCCCCAGCAGATGGAAATGATCTACGCTGTTTGCATATCAGTTTACACCCTGGGGAAATCAAGCAGGTGGTAATGCAGTTACCTTTAACCAGCACTTTAAAGCAGTCGTATTACACCTTATTACCAGCGACGGCTTTGCCTCTTAGCTGGCAGAGTCAGAAGAAAGTAAATGAGTGGTTGATGATATATTTTCCCCCCAGTCCCCTTTCCTCTTCTGGTGCTCTGACTCCTCACCCTAGTGACCCCAAGTATTTGTGAAGTGGCACCTGGGTTGCAGTACATTCCAAACAGCATGGACTGGAATGAGATATCTTGAGCAGTGGAGTGCTGAAACTTCCCCTGCCTTTATTTTGTTTTCTTTTGCCTTAGGAATAGTCAGTCCTAGGAGGAAATATACCTGCCAGAGCGATACTAGAGTTAAGGGCAAGTTGCAGATTTTGTTCTGAGCTTCTGCCCTCACTTCTTCGCATTTTTACTGGACTCAAGCTTGAGACCAAAGTTCTGATGCAGATTTTATATATATTAGGTTGAAAAGGATTTTTTGTCTTGTTTTGGGGGAGCGGGAAAGGGGGGTTTGTCCCCACACAAATCCTTTCATGAATTTTCTAGAAAGGAGCAAAGGAGTTAAATTAGGCAGACATTTGTCAGTGAGTTCATTTCATCCTTGGTGCACAGAGCCTGTGGTAGCCTATGGGGAAGAAAATTGGATGCCTGTTTTTTTCCCCTCTGCTTGGCCTGTCACACTGTGGTTGTGCTTCCCTCTGTCCTAACCCAGTAAAGGCTGCTCAGGGCTCTCGGTTTTTGGTCCCTGCAGTTGCCTTCAAAATATCCTTCTGGGGATGGCTGAAAAACACTCTTTTAAAAATAAAATTCTCATAGAGAATAATGGGCATTTTTTGTTTTAAAAATTTTCCTAAATAAATAATCATATTTTCAATGAAAAACTGAACCCAAAACAGAAGTGTTCAGTTTTTTTAAAACCCATTTTTAGTCATAATTTTCAGTTTCTAGTTTTTCATTGAAAAACTGGACTATTACGATGAGAACAAAAAAGACACATCTTGGTCAAGAAGCTAATTAGAAAGAAAGCAGGGTTTAGAAACCCCCTCACCCCCGCCCCCCCGCTCCCAAATCTTTAGTCACTTAGGCCATGTTTACGCTATGGAGACCTCACTGTCGTAGCAATGTTGGCATAACTCTGTAGTGAAGGCAGCCTACATCAATGGAAGAGGTCTTTTCTGTCAGGGTAGGAACAGCACTTTCCCAAATGACAGCAGCTCTGCTGCTGGAAGCATTCTTCCACTGACATAGTTGCATTTACACGCCCAGAAAGAGCTATATTGGTCAGGAAGGCGGATTTTTCACACCTCTGATGGACATTGCTATGTCAAACTAACTTTTAAGTGAAGACCAGGTTTGTCGACCCAAAAAAAGTCCCGGTTTTAATCATTCCATTATAATTAAAGCAGTACAGCCCCTCAGCGTGGATGCAGCTAGACTGGCATATATGTGCTTTATATTGGAAAATAGTTCATTCCCATAAGGAAGGGGGATAAATAATGCCAGTATAAAGAATCTTCAATGTGCTATAACTGCATCCACACTAGAGGCTGTATCTGTTTAACAAAATAGGTATAAAATCACACCTCAACTGAAGTAAATAAACTGATACAAAAGCTTTATGGAGGCTAGGGCTCGGTGTTAGACACCTAAGGGGATGTCTACACTTCAGCTGGCCCAACGGCAGGGCTATGGCACTGCATCTGTGCCCTGGTAGTGCTGTAGTGTCAACTCTTTTTTCCATTGAGGTATTAATCCATCTCTCTGAGTAGCACCCATGTCTACACTGGGCATTAGGTCAAACTACAGTGCTCAGGGGGTGAATTTTTTCACAGCTCTGAGCGATGTAGCTAGGTTTATCTAATGTCTAAGGGTAGCCCAGACGTAAGTGGCATAAACACTATAAAGCATCACTTCTAAGACAACACCAATTGAGAGTAATTTAACCTGGTTAGCCTAATTGATCCTTCCAGTGAGACTGATGGGATGGAGAAAAATATAGAACATATTGTAATGCCATCATATAAATTAGTGGGATGCTCTCACCCCACGCACTGTGTTCAATTGTTGTCACTTTATCTCAAAAACGATATATCAGATTTAGAGGTGGGTTCAGGCAACAGGATTAATTAGGGAACCTAGAAAAAATCAGTATGAGGAGATATTGAAAAGACTGGGAACTTCTTTTTGTGCTGCTTCACACAAGCACGAGGGGACATTTAATGAAACTGAAAGACAGCAAAAATATGTGCTAAAAGGAAATACTTTTTTCACACACTGCAAAATTAGCCTGTGGAACTCCCTGCCACAACATATCAGTGAGGCCATGAGATTAGCAGAACTTAGAGGAAGATTGGATATGGATAATGAGCCCATCCAGAATGATGATGATGAGGATTCAAAGAGCTTGGGAAAGGCGAAAAACCCTCCTGCATAGATAGACTGACATCTAATGAATGTAATTAGGAAGAAACTTTCCTCTGTCGACAGGATACCTCAGAATTGCCAGATGAAGGGTTTCTTTCACCCTCCTCCGATGCAGCTGCTTCGGGCCACTATTGAAGATTAAATAGCGGACCAGAAGTCTGATCCGATCTGGCAGGTCTGATATTCTCACCCCTGAATTTTCTCCTAAAATTCAACCAAGGTTCAAAATATTCAAAGACATTTATAATTTCCTTCCTACAGTTTGGCAGTGAAAGCTGAAAACTTCCTTATTAAACAAACAAAACCCTACAGGATGCTATAGGAATGGCCCTAAACATGACCATAGCTCTGTTGTGGAGTAGAAGGGGAAATATATTTTTATAAATATTTGTGGTTTTGGCCAAGACTGGCAATAGAAGTATTTAAACACTGTAAGGAAGGCTCTGTTGGTGATCTTTCCAGATCACTCAGAAATCTCTGGAGAAAGTCTGTTCTCAAGAGATTTGCAGCCCTGTTTTGGTCGCTGGAAAATTTAGAATAACTTGAATAAACTTTGCTGCATCAGACCAACTCCTGAGTGCTTATCTGCAGCAAAACCAGATGCAGCCGCTTTGACATCTTCCCAACAGTCATTTTTGCTAGACATAATCACAAACAGCCCCATTTCCTGATAACGCACAGAGGGGACAAAACCAACTCAGAAAAATTTTTTAGTGTGAGCTTGCAGGCAGCTGGGGACTGCATCCAATGGCCAGGGCTGAGCTGACATGACGTGTAAATCCAAATGCAGCAGGAAAAATGCCGCAACTCACTTAAGAGCATATTTAGCCAGGAATAAAGTCTCCTTGTCAACCAGTGAAATGGGTCTCTTGGATTCCTCTCCCCATTAGCCCTACAAGTCAAGGTGGTGCTCCTGAGAGTGGGGAAAGCAAACAGCATTCTCATCTGATTAAATTGCCACTGATTGATGAGCTGGAAGCTAGTGAGGTCAACAGCTCCCTTAGGGTCCATAATAACTCCTCCCAAATGATGGCCCTGATGTTGACCCAGACAACAATGGAATTACGTTTGAGAGTCCATATTAGCAATTTTGGATAAAATCCATAACAGGGATATTGTAATTATTAAAACACAATGCACTGGTCTAGACCACCTAACAAGAAAAAAAGAGGTGGATGAGGCTTTTTTTAAACAACTAACAAAAGCATCCAAAATACAGGAGTTGGTGGTGATGGGGGACTTCAACTACCCAGGCATCTGTTGGGAAAGTAACACAGCAGGACCCAGATTATCCAACAAGTTCTTGGAATGCATTAAAAACAACTTTTTTAATATAGAAGGTGGAGGAAAGTGACTGGGAAGAGGCTGCTTTAGATTTGATTCTGACAAACAGGGAGAAACTGGTTGAGAATTTGAAGGTGGCTTGGACAAAAGTTATCATGAAATAAGAGTTCATGATAGGAGGGAAAACAGCAGAATAAAGACAACGGACTTCAAGAAGGCAGACTTTAGCAAACTTGGAAGTAGTAGGTAAGATCCCGTGGGAAGCAAGTCTAAGGGAAAAAAGAGTTCAGGAGAGTTGGCAGTATTTTAAAGAGACATTATTAAGGGCATAAGCACAAGCTATCCCATTGCATAGGAAAGATATGAGGTATGGTAAGAGACCACCCTGGCTTAACCAGGAGATCTTCAATGACCTGAAACTCCAAAAAAAAAAAAAAAAAAAATCATGCAAGAAGTGGAAACTAGATCAAATTATGAAGGATGAATATAAAAAACAACACAAGCCTATAGTGACAAAATTAGAAAGGCCAAGGCAAAAAAAGAAGAGAGATTAAACTAGCAAGGGACATAAAAGGTAACAAGAAAACATTTTGCAACTACATAAGACATAAGGGGAAGACCAAGGACAGGGTAGGTCGGTACCTCAGTGAGGTGAGAAAGACAGACTGAGGCTCGGGAACTGCAAGTGGCTCTTTAACATGTCTCTTGTGGCTCTTTGCAGCACATATTAAAACACTGTGTGATTTCATTATTAACCAAGTTAAGTGATTAATCAATCAGGATGCTTTTACTATGATATTAACCAATTGCAGAATACTTGGTCAGTCATTTTCCTGTGAGAATTAATATATATATGGAAATGAAACAATGAATTCATACTATTGGGTAAAGTTGTTCACTAATTTGGCTTCTCAACAGCAGAGGTCTGAGTACCTCTGCAATAGCAGAAAACGCAACAATGGCCAAAATGCTACATGGCTTTTTTGTTTGTTTTTCTCCAAAAAACTTAAGTGATTGGGCAACTAACATAGTGAACTTTGATGTAAACGGGATAGGACGTGAGGCTCATCTAGGAAAAGAACAAGCTAAGAATTACGTAGACAAGTTAGATGTCGGCAGGGCCTGATGAAATATATCTTAGAGTACATAAGGAACTGGCTGAAGAGATCTCTGAGCCATAAGCAATTCTCTTTGAGAACATATGGAGGATGGGAGAGATCCCAGAGGACTGGGGCGGGGGCTCCCACAAGCCTCCTTGGACTCAAACGTGTGTGTTCATGGGCGGCCCCAGCCCAGAGCCTGGAATCAGAGATCCAGCCCCAGTCCACCCCACCCCTAGTGTTTGTGACTTTTAGCTACACTGCAGCTCTCATGCTTTCCAGCCTAAGAACTACTGGTCACTTGTACATCTAGGGTGAAAAATTAGCTGTGCAAGCCACTAAAGTGGGTACACTGCAGCTCTGGGAGGCTAGGCAGCATTGTGTTTGCAAAGCGCTGAGAAATAGAAGGCCAGGCTGTCCCTCAGTTCTCCCTGAACATTTGGAGCATGGAGTATAAATACGGAACTACAAGAGGGGAAATTAAATCTCCACGTGCATTTGTTTATATCCACACCTCCGATTGTTTTTTTGAGGCCACTTCCCTCCATTTGCTTTCACTTGTCACCAGTGACACTAATAGCTCAGAGGAAGCTTCAGTTTATGGGCATAGAGGAGGGACTTTTACATTATTTGAGATAAATACATTTTTCCTCCTGGAGCAGAAGAAATGAATTGATTCTGTGAGATAGGTCCACAGAGAACTGCTGTCCCCTAGAAGACATGCTAATAATGTGCAATGCAATCAGCTCCCTCGATTCATTCCTCCTTTTATACTTATGTTCCTCCAAAGCTGAACCGGATCGCAGAGGGACCAATTCACCAGACATTTATAGAAAGAGTAATGTGAAGCAAACCTGATGGAATGTGGATAGTACAACATGTGACATGGGAACAGATGTTTTCTAATCATTCCTGCACAGTTTCTGGTCACTAGCCAGTTGTGTTAGGTCCCTAAACAAGAGTGGAGTGACTTTAGGCCGTACAGAGATGCTAGCTAATCCAGACATTTGTTTAGGAAAACAGGCAACTTGACATTGCTATTTTTACATCATCTCACTGCTACACCTAGGTTACTCATTGCACTAGATGGTGAGCCAGGCGAATGAGCACCAATTTTTAAATCACACTTTCTGAGTGAATTTAATGACAGTTTGATAGCTTTGGAGCCCTTAGTGTCCCCACGTGCAACACCATACTGCAAACTCCTCGTAGACATCCTACTGTCACTCGAGAAGCCACCTACAGAAGGAGAGGGCGGTAGAGCTTTGACCCCCCTCCCTCTGCTGGTCTGCAGGGGAAGGGCACTAGTGTAATGGTGCCACCACCTTGCCTGACATGCTGGGACTTGAACTGAGGACCTCCAGAGGTAAAAGCCTGGATTGCTGCAGTTTCAATGAAAAACCACAGCTCCCTGAGTGGTGGCATAAGAGACTCATGTCCTCTGTGGATCAGGCACATGGGGGACCTGTAACACTTCATCATAGGGCTACATGAGCATGCTCTGGGAAATGAGTGGTGTTGTGGTTCCATATGGGTTGGAGGAGAGGGTAACTATCAGACAGAGGAAGCCTCCAGACTGGTGTTTGAGGGGAAGGTCTCTGCTGACACTGGCTCTGAGCAATGGGGTTTCAGTGATTGGCTGCCACTTTGGGACCTGCTCCTGTTACTGCCCAAGACAGCTCCAGATTTGTCCCACTAGAAATGGGCACTGGAAGATGGAAGAAGTTAGGAGCTCAGCTCCTTCTTCCCACAGAGTCACAAGGGCTGGGGAACAATGCGTTACTGGAGATGACATAATTCTGTTTTCCTGGCTGTGAGGACTCTGAGTTAATAGCTGAAGCACATTAAATTTTGAGTCTTTTCTTTAAAGGTTTGAGTTCAGTGTGTCGGAACTTTGAAATGATTTCTTTTTTTCTTTTGACAGAAAATCAAATTTCCTTAAAACCAAATTTTTTATGTGGGAAAATTTCAATGTTGAAATTTTTGATTTTTCCATCAGGAAAATTTAAATAAATATTTCAGTTTAGGTCAGTTTGAGCTGAATGAAACCATTTTTACTTGTGGAACCAAATCAAAATGTTTTGTTTCAAGATAGTTTGACATTGAACTGCATAAAGTGCATCATATAAAAGCCAGGTCCTTATTTATTATTTTGCACTATGGTGCCACTGTGCCTCTTGGGAGTTGTAGTTTGGGTGTCTCATGCCCCCATTGTCCCCTATGAGCTGGGGTTCTTGGCTGGACTACATCTCCCATGATGCACTGCAGTGTTCCCTCTGCCCAAGCATCATGGGAGTCACATGACTATGGGAAGCTTATGGGCAACATACTGAGTTTGTGGTACCTAGGCACTGGGAGAAAAAGGGGATTGAGGCACCTGATCTACAGCTCCCCTGAAGCATCCTGACACCAACAGAAGTAATTTAACATTAAGGTCACTCAAAAGCAAATGTTTCAATTTTGGTTCAACAAACCAAAACTTTTTGATTCAGGAATGTCAAAATGTTTCATTTCATTATTTTTTAATTGAAAACTTTCAGAACTTTTCATTCTTCAAAAAATGTCATATTTTGACTTTTTGTCCCAATTTATGATGAAAACAAGTGTTGAAACACAGGAATTTCCCAATTTTCACTCTACCCTCATGTTATCACTTTTTGTTATTAAAGAGTTAATTTCCAATTTTGGCTCCTTGTTTTTATTAATCCCAGAGGGTTTGGAAGGATTTGCTCCACAACTAAGTTAACAGCTAGCCCACATCTTAGCTGAACCCAGCAGGGTGGTATACAACAAATTGCGTCAGTTGTGATGATGAAATCCAGCCACATGGAACTGGCCTAAGACCCCAAGCGGGCATCAGATGGAGTGGGGGTTTGAACTGGCAACTTGGAGAGGTGAACAACTCAAGCTCCAGCTAGACTCAGCTCCATTTTCATATATTATTGTTACTATTTATTTGTATCCCTGAGAGCCAGGTGCAAGTGTTCTGGGCTTTGCACACATACTCTATGTTGAATAGTGAATATGCGGTAACATTTTCCAAAGTGCTTAAGTGACTTGGGAACTCAAGTTCCACTGAAAAGTCAATGAGACCTTGGCTCTCAATTCATTTAGGCACTTTAGAAATTTCCCCATGTAACCTATGGGTCAAATTCTGCCCTAGTGTAAATGGGTGCAATTCTTGTGGAAATCAGTGGGAGTTGTGCCAACTTATATCAGAGCTAAATTTGGCTCCAATCATTGTCAGTGTCTCTCACTGCATGGGCCATTGGATGTTGTTGTTTAAGGCTCAGCCCATTCATCATGCGTTTCTGATGACATCCCAGTAACCAGGAGAAGGAAGCAGATATGGTTTGTGATAATGACTTCAGAGGGAAGAGTGATGGGGCACAATGAGATGATGAGTATTGTTTATGGCTTATATTATAGGCAGGCCCTAGAGGACCCAGTCAGGGACCAGAGCCCATTTCGCAGGGCACTGTAGAGATATGTAGACTCAGATGCTTTCTCCTCTGGGGCACACTAGAAACCTGGCCCAGCATGGTTGCACCCTGTTGGTTCTTTGATGGCCTTTTAGGTGTATGTCTATATATGGGAAGGTGGCAAACCAGCTGGTCTACCTGGGATCATCATTTCCCATCAGGGAGCCAACTGATCCCAGTCAGTATCTGAATGAAATCTGAAAGAGGTATTGGGCCGTCAGGGAGGGACTGAACTTGCAAGTGAGCAGAACTAGAAGCATACAAAGGGATATGGAAACTGTTCTTGATCCCTGGGTCAGAATACTGGACGTTGGAGAGAACTGGGCTGCATAGATGCCATAATCTCAGGCTATTATAATTTTCATTTCCATCTTCCCCTTTTTCTGTTCTTCTTTAAAGAGGGACAGGCATAGAATCATAGAGCCATAGGGTTAGAAGGGACTGTAAGGATCATCTAGTCTAACCCCCTGACAAGATGCAGGATTTACTGTGTCTAAACTATCCAAGACAGATGGCTGCCTAGCCTCTTTTTGAAAACCTCCAGTGAAGGAACTTCCACAACCTCCCTATGCAGTCTGTTCCACTGGCCTATTGTTCTTACAGTTAGGAAATTTTTCCTGAGATTTAATGTAAACTGCTATGCCACAGTTTGAACCCATTGTCTCTTGTCTTGCCTTCTCTGGCAAGAGAGAACAACTTTTTCCCATTTTTTATGGCAGCCTTTCAAGTATCTGAAGACTGCTATCATGATCCCCCTTAATCTCCTCTTTTCCAAGCTAAACATACCCAGCTCCTTCAGCCTTTGCTCATATGGCTTGCATTCCAGCCCTTTGATCATCTTTGTCGCTCGCTGCTGGATCCTTTCCAGTTTCTCTACACAGTTTCTATACATTGGTGACCAAAACTGGACACAATACTCCAGCTGAGGCCTAACCAGTGCCAAGTAGAGCAGTACTGTCATCTCCTGTGACTTGCATTCTACGTCTCTGTTAATGCAACCCAAAATTGCATTTGCTTTTTTTGCAACAGCATCGCATTGCTAACTCATGTTGAGGTTGGGATCCACCATAACTCCCAGATCCTTCTCAGCAGTGCTGCTGCCAAGCCAATTAGCCCCCATTTGTACATTTGGTTTTTCTTGTCTAAGTGTAGCACCTTACATTTGTCTTTGTTAAATTTCATTTGTTGTCTGTAGCCCAGTTCTCCAATGTATCAAAATTCCTTTGAATTTTAGCTCTATCCTCCAAAGTATTGGCAAATCCTCCAGCTTTGTGTCCTCTGCAGATTTGATCAGTATGCTGCTCCCTGTTCCTACATCCAGGTCATTAATAAAGATGGCTATGAGTTGAAGATTGTGCAGTACAATGCTTAATAGGTCAAATTCTGCCCTTGGCCACATTCATACTGGCTGAACGAGGATGACATATTAATTCAATGAATAAGCATTTGTTGGAAAAATTCCCATCTTCACTACAGATTATTTCACCAGCTCGAACTTCACTCCTGCAACCCAGCTGCAATCACTTTTGTAGAAAGCCAGCACCAAGTTAGCAAAACTGGAGAGAGTCGCCTGGCAGATGTTCAGAAGTGGAGTTATATCATTTAATATGGAAGGCAAAACTCAGGTCTAGTGTGCAAAGGTTCAGCTCCATTCACCTGATGCCCATAGTGACTCCGGCATAATCTAAAATGTTATATAGATAATATGGTCAGCCCCTGTGTAAAGGTTCTGAGCTAGTTCACACCAGTGCTCAACATTACCCAACAAGTCTAACTCTATATCAATTGTCACCAATTAGAGGATGCTCCTGGGACCTGATCCAAAGTCCTCTAGAGTCAATGAGACTCTTTCCATTAATTTCCAGGGACTCTGGGTAGGGCCTATGTTGGCTGCATACTTCAGAACTGTTTGGTCATTTCAGCCCAACCTCTGTCTTGGGTGGGCAGATGCCTCTTACAGACTGAATGGGCCATGGGTGCTTAATGGTCTCCTCATCCTCTAGAAGAGGTCCTTTAAGGTCACTGGTGAGACCTATTGGCACAGTGCGGTGTGTGTCTGTGTCCAGGAAGGCTGCACTGCTCAGACCTGTTCTGTGGATAAACAGAGGCCTTCAGACTCCAGGGCTGCCCATCCAGCATTGTACAGAAGGGCTGCAATTCAGGGTGGGCTATGCAAGGATGGGATACTTTGGATGGGGTTGTTACTACTCTGAGCATGGTGCCAGACAGCCCTATTTTCCCAGGCAGTTTGAAAATGAAATGATAAACACAAGCTATAATTAAATATGTTGCCAAAGGAAATCTGGAAATCGTCAGGCACGTGTAACTGAAATCACAGTACAACAGCTGTCCCAGCCATAGCTCGGCCATTAAAAGAAGGGTCGCAAGAAATCCTTCAGCTGGCGACAGTTGGGACATCTCTGTTGCTCTCAGTATAGCAGCAGCAACCATCTCTCAGCAAAGAGGGAGTTTCGCTGTAGAACCTCATTCTACTACCCAGCAATGCAAATGGTGCTTCTGTTGAGGTTGGTGTCAGAGCTTATTGGCCCCTGAGGCATATGGTCAATGAGGTTGATGGGCCCAGGTTGTGGAATTTAGATGCAGAACTGAACTTCCCCAAACTCTTGGTCTGTTTTGGCTCATCCCTAGAACAGCATTTCCAGGGGCATAGCTTGTTCTCATACACACTGAAAGCCCATTGGCCAAGCTCAGCCCTTGTGTAGCCTCACTGCGTTCATCACAGGGATGAGTTTGCATCAGTATCCGCTGTGATGGATACACCCTGTTAGCTTTTCTATTCATTAGAGAGGCAATAGTTCCATGGTTAGAGCAGAGCTCAGCGAGTGAGGCTTCCAGGTCCTATTCCAGGCTCCACCTCTGGATAATTAGGGCTCTGATCCAGCAAAACACTTAGGCATGCGCTTAGTCTTAAGCACCTGAGTAGTGCCACTGAAGGCAGTGGGATTACTTACGTGATTAAAGCTAAGCACTTGCTTAAGTACTTTGCTGGATCAGAACCAGTGTGCTCAGTACCTTCTGGGTGAATCATTGATTTCTGATTCTAAAAGCAGGAGCTCTACAGCCTGAGTTAAAACTCTGCTGTCTCTATCAGCAGGCTTATCAACTTCTATATGTAGCCTTACCACTAGAGGGGGACAAAGCCCTAACTGATCCAAACCCCATAGACTCAATGTAATGACTTGTGTCATAAGGGACGTGTTCGTAGTGAGAACATAGCTGCTGTATTGTAATGTAAGCCCTGAAGCCCTACAGAGTAGTGAGCTCTCTACTGACACCAGCTGGTGAATAGACAGAAAAGCTGCCTGGAGCTGCTTGGGAATGCCAGCTGGATGGGGGTGCCATAGGGGAGGGAGCTCTCTGCTGCCATCTGTTGGAAAGCAAGGGGAATGACTGAATGGGCCAGACCTTATTTGCATTTCAGCTATGAGACACTTTGGGGCATTTTGTTTAGTGTACACTTAAGTTTTGAGTTTGGGAGCAATAAAATCCTATTGTCTCTGTTGAGAAATGAAAGGACAAAACATAGACAGCAAATGTTCCTGGGGTCACTGTGACTGTGAGCACAGTCAGGCACAACTGGGTTGGGGAATTAGGGCAGGGTGAGGGGACAGGGCAGGTTTAAATGAAGAGGAGAGCTGACATGTTTGTTAAGTGTGTTAGGTGGTCTTATTCTTATTTTAAAAAGTACCCTTGGGCATGTTCAGAGGTGCTGTAGGAGGAGAAAGTGATGAAGCAGCAGAGGTTAAAGCTGTAGAGAGAAGCAATCTATCTGAGAAACTCTGATGTGGCTCCCCCTACTCAGTAATCAAAGCTGAAATCACTGGGTCAGGTGGTAGAGCCTCCTCCACCACCACCACAGAGCAGCCCCAGTGCTACTGACTAGCCAGATTCCTTGGATTCTACCAGCTCAGGACAGCAAACCATGAGAGGGGAGGAGAGAAGCGGGGTAGAATGCTTTAGCCACTCACAGCTGCCAGAGGATTGAAACTGGGACTATTGTTAAAACAAGAGGGTACAAGCTGGGTCTAATATTGTTAATTTATTAATTGCTGGCATTCCCAAATTTATTCTGTTGTCCCCCCCACCCCTTTTCCAGTTCTCTTTTTTTTAAACCCCTCAGCTTTGTGTCTGAGAGTGAGGAAGTGCTGCCCATCAAGGGTGCTCAGGGTGGTGTATAGAGGTTCCCAGTTTTTGAGTGGGGGGGTTGAGCTGTTGTTATTTCAAGTTTTCAGAAGCAATCCCTAGAAAACTGAACCCAGAACTTTTTGCTGCTGACAGCCTGTGGCATTAAAAAATGCTCTTCTGTGGTGGATTTAGCTGGATAACATTTGCCTTTTGCTTTCTCTGTCCTGTCCCACAGCCTTAAAATTCCATCTGTTCCACAGGACCTCAGTGCCGTTTAGTGGAATTCACCTGCTGTTCATGAAATCCCCTGTAGAATGGGTGGCGTTTTAAGGGCTGTACTTCATCTTTAATTCAGTAAGAAATCTGTTGTTTGAGTCTTTGTAAGGTACTTATATAGTCCCCATTGCTGTAGTACCTCACCACTTCACATTCTGTACAGTATTTAGCCTCTCAACATCCCCAGGCAGCAAGGCAGTGCTATAAGCCCCAGTCCACAGAAGCGGAACTGTGGCACAGAGAGGCTAAATGACTTGGCCAAGGTCACACAGGGTGGCAGAAGGGAGACTCTGGTTGGTGCACTGACCATTGGAGCTCTTTCCTCCCCTGTTTGGAGTGACAGCCAGACATTTTGTGTTCACTTCAGTGCAAACAGAGGACACACATATTGTGTGCCTGCTCGCATGAAGAATTTACTTTTGTTCTTTCTTGTTCTCAGTTTAAAACTCAAGGTCATTCTGATAGAAAAGATTCATTTTCCTTTTGACTATAGGAAAATTCCATTTTTTTGCCCATTTCATATAACACCCACCCACCCAATTCGGTAAATGTGCATTCTGTTCAATTAGGTGGTCTGTGAGAAAATTAATTAGTGTAAAAAGTGAAAAATAGCTCTGGGTATTAACTTCTAGTGCTACACAGGTGTCAGCTGAGTATTCTCTGCCCAATCAGTGGAAAGGCAAGATTTCATTCCTTGGAAAGAATATAGAGTTCCATGCCTGTGAACAGAATGTTACAGAAATGCATTGTGGTGAAAACTTCCCCACTGATCAGTGTGTTTCACTGAGAACTGGAAAACTATAAAATTAGGACTTTACACTCAGAGTGTGTTTTGAGGAATATCTAAGGAGTTAATAATGATTAGCCACTGAAACTAAAGTGCTGCCCAAAAGGGATTTAGGTTATGTCACCTTCTATAATATTTGAACATAAATATTACCAAGATTTTAGTACCATATGGTGCAAATTTAGAGTTTGCTGAAATTCTCAGTGTCTTGTGTCTCAAGGATATTTTTATCACCTGATAGTACATCTTGAAACTGCCACCTTTACCTCTGGTGAGTATGTGGGGAAGCAGCCTGTAGATCCTCAACAAAATAAAGATGTGTTGAGGTTTTACTACAAACTCCATTTGTGTTTGTGTAGATCTAGAAGTGGGTGTGCATTTATGTGGAACAGTGGTGTGCATCTGAGAGAGAAGAGAATACAGAAATGTAATAGTTTTCCCCAGGACAAATCTCCCAGGAAAGTTTGCTACCATGAACATTCCTCAAATATAGTGTCTAAAATACACACAGGGCTTTTCGGGTACAAAGTGCTCTTTCTGAAATAACCTGGATATCAGATAGATACTTTTGCATGCTTCTCATCTACTTTGCACCCATCCATACCAAGATCTGACTAACGGTGTTTATGGTGCAGGTAGTTTTTTGAAAGCCCTGAACTGTTCCAGGGCATGACTGCTATCACACTACTTAATTATAGCTTCATTCTTTAGCAAATGCAGCTCTCTGGCAGGGTAATGTGCGGTTACTGTTTGTGTAGCTGCAAAGAAGGGAAGTTCATTGGTTCATTAGCAAAGCAAATGATTTGCCTTTTGGGGCTGGTTAACCTCAGGGGCCAAATTTCACTCTCCTTTACAGTGATGTAAAGTTGATAGAGTTACTCCAGATTTACAGGGATACAAATAGGGGCAAAGTTTGGCCCTTTGCTTCTGATGGGAAAGTAAATACAATACTTTTTCCTTCCATCTATCATGTAGATAGTTAGATGGATAGATTAGATTAGAGAGGCCATGCCTGCAACTTCATATTTAAGGGGGCACTGAAAAGTGCTGATAAAATGCAGATTTGTTCCTGGAACTTAGAAGAAAAACAAAATATTTCCTCCCCAGACCCATTCCCCTTACTGAAGGAGTTCAGGTTCAATATTTGAGAAAGCTTGAAAGGGATCTATTGAATATGGTAAAATTTGAAGCATTGAAATAGGATTTGCCTTGGTTTTATGACATTTCTTTGTCTCTGTCTGGTTTAATATTGAGAAAATGTATAACCCTCCAACTTTCTATATTTCACAATGTCTCTGTGTGCTTAATTTAGTTTTTAACCAACAAAAGTTTACATTTTTCACTAACTTGCTTTCTATCCCTATTGCAATGAGGGTCCACAAATATGATGGTCATTGAATAGATTTGTTGCTGAATGGATGCACCAGAGTCGCAGCTTTCATCCAAGAACAAAATAATTCTACCTTTCATCGTTGCGAGGTGTTGCAGGGTTGGTCTCTGCAGCACCCCCATGTGGCTGATCATGCCATACATTATTCTTCCTCCCTTAGTTTCCCTGCCATCCCTCAAAAAACTCTTGCCAGGTAGTCACCTCTCTTGGCAACACTCTCCTCCTAGGTAATCTACCTGAGAGTTATCCTTCTCCAGGGCCTAGAGGAGCCAGCGGCCCTTCTGTAGCTTCCTTTTCCCAATTGAGCTTTCACAGCCCTTTGGAGGCATCCCAAGACCCTACACAGTTGGATCTAATAATTAAATAAAGCCTTCTGATCCCTAACCAGTCAGGATCACTTGGGAGGGTATGCAAGTGAGGCTGTGCCTGACTCCCCTTAAAGGGCTGGCCAGCCTGTGACAAAAGAAAACTCTTAAAATGTGACCTGAGTGAAAACCAATGCAGTGATGTCTTCCTGAGTTTGCAGGCAGCCTAAAACAGTAACTCTGAGAGGTGTGAACTACTGTGTTCATTTCATTGGGCTGTTAACTCTGAAACCTATAGATGACAATTTAAATGAGGATATTAACTATTTTATAGTTGATTGTTTTAGAAGAAACATCCAATTTATGTGACCAATGGATTTGCTGACAAATGAAATTAGCATGCCAATACTTCAACCCTGATTCCTGAGTCAGGAAGAGCTGTGCTGAGTACAGGGCTTGTGATGGGGAGACAAAGGCAAAGGCTGCTCTAAGTTACACCCAGCTCCTTGTGGTCCCAAAAGGCTGTTCTGGCACGAGGATAACAGAAGCACATGCCACTTCCCTATGCCAGAGGCTCCAAGAAGGGGGTGGTGCTTAACTGCTCCAGCAGCTCCATACCACCTGGACACCCGCCACCCCAGGCTGGGGGAATCCCCAACCGGCTGGTAAAGGGACAAGGTCTGGCCTAGGAGGTGAGAAGTGAATCTGGTCAGGAGTTGCAGCGAGTTAAAAATGGCTTGTATTTGAAAAGCAGCTTTTCAGTCTCACCTTTCCTTTGGCTCTCTCCAACTTACACATAGCTGGGATACACCATTTCAGCATTTAGGGTCATATAGAATTAGGCCAGGGGTTCTCAAACTTCATTGAACTGCGACCCCCTTCTGACAATAAAAAATACTGTATGACCCCAGGACGGGGGACTGAAGCCTGAGATTGCCCCAGCCCCACTGCCCTGAGTGGGAGAGGGCCAAAGCCTAAGTCCGAGCCCCACCACCCTGGGCAGGGGAGCCAAAGCCAAAGCCCAGGGTCTTCAGCCTGAGCCTTGCCACACAGGGCTGAAGCCCTCGGCCCTGGGCAGTGGGGCTCAAGCTTTGGCCCCAGGCCACAGAAAGTCTAACACCAGCCCTGGCAACCCCATTAAAATGGGGTCATGACCTATAGTTGGAGAATGGCTGCGTTAGGCTGAATCTCATTCTTATATGTAGGCTTTGCAGAATTTGAGTTTTTTATAATTTCAACGGATAATATCTGTTTAGTTTTAAGCATTTTTAAATTTTTAAAGATTTAAATTTTCACAGTTGTGCAGAATTATGGATTTTAAGCATTTTTTCCCTGTTTTTTATCTTGGAGTTTTCAGTTATGGGAACATAAGGGAGTATCACACAATGGGCGGAGGGGAGCTAGATAATAATTATTTAATGACAGTGGGTGTTGAGATTCAAAAAGTTAAAGCTTTAGAACTCTTAAAACAGAAATTGTCAACACCAGACATCAAAATATACACAGTAAATAACCTGAAATCAAATTCTAATACATTCTCATGCAGCGTTTTTTCTCACTTTGCCTGTCTGTTGATAGGCAAAGGAAGAACAATTATCAATGCAGATATTTGTTGTCGGTTTGAGTGTATGTTTACAGTCATTTACTGATTAAAAATCTAATCCATGCTCATTTATATCTGAGATTAATACTTGGATGAGTCTATGATATTTTCTGCATATACACAGAAATCCTCTGTGCAGAAAACAAATGTGGAAATAAATGTCCATATGTGGACCAGTGCAAGGGAAGGCAGGGTACCAGCTGGCATGAAAAGGAACAGAGGGGCAGAGGGGTTCCTGGTAATGGGAGAAGCCTATTGCATTGTTCACTGGACCACCAAAAATAACTCATCTCTGGTTGGACATTCCTGTATTTTGGTGCCATTTTTTTTTTTTTTTTTACCAATCTGTCCTTCTGGCATCTCCCTCTGTGTTTTCACTATCTCCCCTCTTGATCACATACACAAGGAAAGGAGCAGAGATATGCAGCCCAGTGTGATTGTTAAAGGGATATGGGGAAGGCTTTCAATATTTTCTCACATTAAACAGTCTAATTTATTGTTGTTAAATTACATTTCTTTCTGGGACTTGCAATGCTGTGCATGTTGTGTTTAAATCCCTTTACTGCCAGTGCAGTAAAACTGTGACTATACCTAATGGTATTGCTAATAAGTAACCTAGAACAACATTTCCCACTAAACACTTATTTCCCACTAAAAGGCCTGGTGCACTTTGCAGTGGACATAATGTTATATCTAAGGGTACGTCTGCACTGCAGTCGCAGGGTGTGAGAGCAGCTCATGTAGACATACCTGAGCTAGCTTTAATCTAGCTAGCTCAGGTACCAGTACATGCTTCAGAGTGGGCTACACAAGCCCGTCAGAAACCCTGGGAAATGACTCATGGGAATAATCTCCTACACTGAAGCTTGGGCTGGTGCAGTGTCAGTGCTCTGGTTCCTGAGGGAGCCGGTGATCGCAGTATTGACATACTCTAAAGGTAACACTCCTCCATGGTCTGTATCTGAATTAGTGAAGCAGCCAGTTTAAGAGATTACGCGTACTAAGAAAGAGCAAATATTGAAACATAAGCTAGATTTTGGGATAGTTTTCTGAGAATTTTTAAATTTGTCTTTTTTTTTTTTAGAGTAATTAGGAAGAACAGTGATCAACATTCTCTCTTCCTTGGTATGTTTGTTCCTGGTAGTAGAATTTTATGCCTTTTCTGGGTTGCTTAGTTCTCTTTTTGTTTCATTTATGATTGTTGCCCAGGAAAAAGGGGTTAAATATTTTTGCACAAAGCATAGCATCTCCTGGGTGCATATATGTTAATAATTAATTAATTAATTATTAATTACAGGTCGTTATTACAGGAAGGACAGTGACAATGCCTAAAGTTAAGATTGCCCATTTTCCCCAATTAGACCCTGTTTTGAGTAGAGTATCAGAGGGGTAACTGTGTTAGTTTTGATCTGTAAAAATCGACAAAGTCCTGTGGCATCTTATAGACTAACAGACATATTGGAGCATGAGCTTTCGTGGGTGAATACCCACTTTGTCAGATGAATTCATTCATCATTCATCTGACAAAGTGGGTATTCACCCATGAAAGCTCATGCTCCAATATGTCTGTTAGTCTATAAGGTGCCACAGGACTCTTTGTCGCTGTTTTGAGTTGCTTAACTTTCCCAAACTTTAACCATTTGGACTGACATTTCCTATCCCAGGTGTCAGACTCTGGCTGAATTCTTCTGGAAAATTTCAACAAAAAACAGTTGAGCCATTTCAGAGAATGAGGTTAGGAGAAAATATGTTGTTTTGCCCATGTTAAAAAATTCTTACGACCCTTCCTTAGAGACGCTTTAGTGGCTCCATTTCGAAGCAGGGACTTGAAATTTAGCAGTGGGGTAGCCTCATTCAGTGCCAGGGATGTACCTTTTGCCATCCCTGTGAAATCTGGCCAAATAATAAACCTCTGAAAATTGCAGTTCACATGCAAAGAAGACTTCTTTGGATTTGGCAGAAAAAATACTATGTGATCATGTAATTAAAGACCATATCATAATGCGTACACACAAGGGGGTCAAATTAAGGTTGTATGGGCAACCTTAATTCTGCCAACTCCTAATGTCTAAGTGTCTGACTTTGCAACCCTAATATCCTTTAGGTATATTTTTAATGCATTATATAGATATTTATAGCTGTAAGAAGCTAGATAATGAATAAACGTTATGCTGAACTGGCAGGGTATGTTATTTATGTCACATCCTGTTGTCTGATTTTTATTAATGTCTCCTAAGAGAAGTCCTTGGAATGAGGAGGAATCAGACAGGTATGGATCAAAATGTATCATTGGCTTCTGGGCATACCTCAAGGGACAGAAATCAGGGACGATGTTCTCTTGTTTGTCCTTCGCGGTTCCCTTGGGCTGCCACAGCATTGGCTGTTGTTAGAGCAGCTGATAAATTATTGTCACAGTGTGAGACTCCATCAGAAACCTCCCCCAAGTTCATGCTAGAGATTATTTTTTCTGCCACACAGCCCCACAGACAAAAGAGGAACCCATCAAATCCAAACTCATACTGCATACTTCCTCCATAGACCCATAATGCTTCACACACTTAACCAGTGCACAGATGTCTATGGCATGTAGAGTATTTCCGACCTCAAGCATTGAAAAATCACAAGACATGTCCAAAATGAGATTTTAAAAAATAATAAATATGGGTTCTTTTTATTTGTCTTCTAGTTTATGAGCCTTTTGGGCTCATGTTTTCAAGGTTTTCTCCACAATTGTGTTCTGGAAATTTACTTTTAAATAAAAAACGTACGCTGAGATTTTCATGTAATCACATGATTCCCATAACGGGGGTCTTAACTAAAATGACAGACATTATGTGATGTGATAAAATTTCAAAAGTTGGCAAAACTGCCATAATTAGCACTGCTGAGGTTGGACTTACTGTTTGGTGTTACGTTTGAAGCTTATGTATTGTATCTTCATGTGTTGGAAGTATTTGGGAGGGTCCTGTTCACAGTACAGGCACACAGAAGTTAGAATATTTTATCTTTCTGAAAGTTTGCAATGTTAGGCAACTTTATTTCTGAAACTCTAGAGCCCTAACACAGAAGAACCAAAACCAGAGAGAGACAAATCAGGCTGCTCCTTAAGGCAGAGAAGCACAACGCAACCTACCTTACTCGAGGCTGGCTTTCTGCAGACTGAATGCTGAAGATCCAGGGTGCATGCTTCCTAGAGAGCTTTCTAGTGTGCAAGAAGGACCAGGAAATCCCTTGCACTTAAAATGATAGCTTGTAATTTTAATATAGTTTTCAACATGCGACAAATTGTTTCTTGTGATTGTGTGATGTGGATCCAAAGGCATGTTGCTAAGGGATCACTTCACTGGACATTTCTATGTTATTAAGGTTCTGTGTAGGTAGGCTTTGCATTTTAATTACCTTAATTGGTTGCTAATAAAGTTTTGGAGGGGAGGAATTTCGTGCATAATGTGAATAACCAGAGCTTGCTGGGAAATGCATTTCTTTCTGCAAACCAATTTGGAAACTGACAGCTCAAAATCAATATATTTTTCACTTTTTGGCTGACATTTTTTCTTTTTTTCTTTTTTCTTTTTTTTTGGTTGCTGAAAACGGAAAAAACCGGTTTTGAGAGGTTTTTTTTAAACAAACTCCTGTCTGTCTGTCCCCCTCGCCCCCCACCAAATTAGTCAAAATTGGACATTTTCCATGGAAATTTCCATTTTGACAAAAAAAAATAGTGCATCAAAAATCTTCTTGACAGAAAATCTTCAGCCAGCTCTAGTAATAACCTTGCCATAACATTTTTAACCCAATCTAAAAAATTCTAAAGCTGGTTTATAATTCTTTGTTTTATAGGAGGGTTTAAAGATGTTCAGGGGAACTTAAGTCTCTGTTAATTTCTATAGGTTGGTGGAATAATGTGTAGAACCCTACTTAAGGTCTATTGGTTTCACCCCTATTAAATTCTTTTGGACTCTTCCAAAACGATGTGGTTTATTTCCTCAGCTGACAACAATATAGATATCTGGAGCAATGTTAACCAATTAGATTGTAGAAACACATGATTAGTTGGGTCACTTGAGGCAATAACAGCTTTCACATAATTCCGAATGCAGCCAATCGGCTCACATATGCTAATCTCATCTTCTGGGCTGACTCACTGGAGATCAGTAATAGGTTTTGTTTTAACACTAGTAACTTTGTCTTCCTTGTAGAACATTTGTCTAAAGTAATGGATAAACTTCAGCTTTTAATGGCCATAAGAGACTTCCAAATATTTCGAATGAAAGCATCCAGAATATATGTACCTCTGTAAATCCTTATTTCAGTGAACAGGGATATTTATTGCCCTTTGCGGTTAATAGTGATCTTGGCAACATCTCTCTCAAGATCTACTTGTATGAGGTCAATAAATCTTGAAGCTCATCTCACAAAAAGCCAATATCTGCTTATTATCTGACAGTGAATCTGGGTCCTCTTTTCTGAGTCCTCTTATTTATCCAGCCATCTTGGCTAGCACAGGTTTCAAGCCAAGTGTTCCTCTGCTAATACTGCCTTCTGCAGGCTCTCCTGCAGAAGCAGATTGTGGATGCTCCGTGAGGTATCAATCATATCCTTGTGTCCCTTGTTTGGCCATTTGCCAGAAGCTGGGAATGGGAGACAGTGGATGGATCACTTGATGATCACTTGTTCTGTTCATTCCCTCTGAAGCAGCTGGCATTGGCCACAGGATACTGGGCTAGATGGACCACTGGTTTGACCCAGTATGGCCATTCTTATGTTCTTATTCACCCTCTCAGATATCTGTGATGCTCCACTGATTCCCTTAGCAAATTTCATTTTTCAGTGCTCCACTGAGGCAGAAATAATCCTAAAGGTGAATGAAGAAAACCAACTCTTGTGCACACAAGTAACACCTGCATATATAACTTGGCTATCTAGACAGCCAGCTGACATCTGACTGATATCTGTAATTTCATTTGCACAGCCATCTGTGACTAAATAGGTGGTGCAGGTTTAGAGGCCCGACTGAGGTCCCCTTGCAAATTTGTTTTAAAAGATTTTCCTGTTGACATTGATGGATGCCAGTCCATGCCAGAACTCCATGCCACCTTTTCAGATATCAGATCCAAAGTCCTACTGCAGCCTGAGGGACAAACAAAAGCTAACAGACAGTGGCAACTAAATAATGGCTTCTCCTACTTTTTCTGGGTATCACTGCTCAGCAGAGAAGAATTAGATGTGCTATAAAAGAATTCATGGGTGAGAATGCCCTGGCTACAGAGCTGTACAGTCCCAAATCCAGTCCATGACAACTACTGAACTCATGGCCCTGAACACATTCTGACAGCTACATGCCCCAGTGTAAACTCCTTGAAGCACTTTCAGTATGTCTACATTACAGTAGCCTCAGTGGCACAGCTACAGTCAAAGAAGAGGTTTTTCCGTCCATGTAGGTAATTCACCTATCTGAGAGGCAGTAGCTAGGTTGACAGACGAATTCTTTGTTGCCCTATCTGCATCTACAGTGGGGGTTAAATCAACCTAACTAATGCACAGGCTGCAAAATTTTCCACAGCCCTGAGCAATGTAGTGAGGTTCATCTAGTTTTTAGGGTAGACCAGGCCTTTATTTAACTCTTGGATGCTGCTGAACATATGTGGTGTATAGACAGAGTGAAATGCACACCAGGTGTTGCCGCGTGTATTGAGTATGTATCTTAGAAAAAGTGACATCAAAGGAATGCCACATCTTATGACATGGCATGTAAACAACAGCAGTGAAGGGGTTAAAATATTTAGACAAAGAGGCCCGGACTAAGAGGACAAGAAGGGACGAATGCTAGTCATGTTGCTTAGTGCACTTCTGGAAGGTGCTCAGATACTATGGTTGCCAACTTCCTAGTTGCACAAAACCAAATACCCTAGCCTTGCCCCTTCCCTGAGGCCCTGCCCCTGACCTTCCCCTTCCCTAAGGCTCTGCCCCCACTTACTACATTTCTCCTCCCTCAGTGGCTGTCTCTTGCCCACCTTCACTCACTTTCACTGAGCTGGGGCAGAGGTTTGGGGTGCAGGAGGAGGTGAGGGCTCTAACTAAGGGTGTGGGCTCCAGGGTGAGGCCAGAAAAAAGGGGTTCAGGGTGCAGGAGGGGGCTGCAGGTTGAGGCAGGGAGTTGAGGTGTGGGAGTGGGTGAGGGGTTCAGGGTGTGGGAGGGGGCTCTGGGCTGGGGCAGAGGATTGGGGTGGAAGTGTGAGGGTTCTGGGCTGGGGGTACAGACTCTGGATTGGGGCAGGGGATGAGGGGTTTGGGGTGCAAGAGGGTGCTCTGGGTTTGTGACGGGGCTCAGGGCTGGGGCAGGGGAGTTGGGGCTTGAGGTTGGTGCATAGGCTGACCTCGGGCAGCCCCCGGTCAACAACACAGCGGGGGAACTAAGGCAGGCTCCCTACCTCTCCTGGCACTGCACTGCACGCACCCAGGAAGTGGCCAGCAGGTCCAGGTCCTAGGCAGAGCAGCCAGGAGGCTTCACATGCCGCTCTTGCCCACAGGCACAGCCCCACTCAGCTCCCATTGGCTGCTTCCTGGCCAATGGGATTGGAGAGCCAGTGCTTGAAGTGGGGACAGCGTCTGGAGCCCCACGGTCCCTCGCCTAGGAGCCAGACCTGCTGGCTGCTTCTGGGGTGCAGCACAGAAACAGGAGAGGTAGGGACTAGCCTGCCTTAACCCTGCAGCACCGCTGACCAGAGCTGCCGGGGTCTCTTTTCGACCGGGTGTTCTGGTTGAAAACCTGACACCTGGTCAACCCTTCAGATACTGTGGTGATGGTGGTGGTGTGAGAAACTGAATAGAATTTAATTGGGGATACAAGGGGAAAAGCAAATAGAGGAGAGATGTAAAGCAGTGAAAGGAGAATAATTATGATCCCTGTGAAGCCAAAGCTTTCCATAAACTGATAGGTCTGGGCCCTGCCTCTGAGGCAGGGTCTGTGACTGGTCAGGACTCTCACTTCAGTGGTCCTGATGTTTGGCAGTCAAGTTCTGGACAAGTCGCCTGAGTGTTAGGTGAGAACGGGCACACTTATGTCCATGGGAGGCAGTACCAGAGTTGTGTGGTGTGGGATGGAGTCAGAGCCTGTGTCAATGGGGACCGAGTGGAGCCCGGGACTAGGAGCAGCAGTCCATGCACTGGGTTACAACACCACTCATTGGCCCAAACATTTCTCCATCACTCATGCAAGGGAGGGTCTCTGGCCATGGTTACTGTCTTCTCATTGGCTCCCGACTCCCACAGCCAATCTGACTGCAGCCAGCCTCACCATATCAGGTCAATAAAACTGTCTGTGATCAGGCTGTGGCCAGTCTCCTCTGAGGAACCTTGTATGTTTGTGCCTCACTCGACTACCCTCCATCTCTCTGTTTGTCTTGTTCAGAATTTGAGCTCTTCAGCACAGACCTCTTGTTGTAGGTGCTACTAAGAAGAAAATCCTACGCCCAATGCAATGGGAAATTTTCTGGTGAAACTGCGTTTTTCTGGCAAAAAATGCAGTTTTGTGCTGAACGAAAATTTTCCATGAGCATTTTAGTTCTGTTTAAAATTTTCTGGTTTTTCAATACTCATAGACTCATAGACTCATAGGTCAGAAGGGACCAATATGATCATCTAGTCTGACCTCCTGCACAAGGCAGGCCACACAACCCTACCCATCCACTTTTATAACAACCCCTAACCCATGACTGAGTTATTGAAGTCCCCAAAATTGTGGTTTGAAAACCTCAAGCTGCAAGGGATCCAACAAGCAAGTGACCAATGCCCCACGCTGCAGAGGAAGGCGAAAAACCTCCAGGGCCTCTGCCAATCCGCCCTGGAGGAAAATTCCTTCCCAATCCCAAATATGGCGATCAGCTAAACCCTGAGCATGTGGGCAAGATTCACCAGCAAAAACCATCCAACCCCCAAAAGTGATAATTAGTGCTACAAGCCTTTAACAGTGGGGAGTTTTGGGAAAAAAAAAATAGAAGGATTTCATTGACAAGCTGAGCCACTTCTACAACAAATGGAGAAAAAAATCTAAAATGTTCACACAAAATGCTTATGATTAGCAATAATACCCACAACCGCTAGGAGCAGTGACTGATCTAGGATGGGATGGGACCGGATGACAAAGTAGCCGTCAGGCATCCTTTCCACTTTGCCTATATTACTGCATTGCCTCCCTGATTCACTGTGCCATGGAGTATGTTTGGCCAGTAAAAGAATAACTCCTTTATAGGAGTCTGCTTTTTTTCTTTTCTCTAAACCAGCCATGTCCCAGGAGAGGCAGTCATGTGGTGAGGACAGCAGCTGGTTTCTCCATTCAAGGAGAATGGTAATCTTGTGGTGCACCACACTGCACCTTCTGCAGACTTATTAGAATTAGACCTCCATTCTCTGGGTAATAAACCATACTTTATGAACTGACAACTGGATTATATGCTTCATAGGCAGCAGAACCCAGCCTGAAGCATAGTGGAGCAAGGTCAGCATGGGGAAGAAAGGTGAGAGGGGGAAAGGGCATTAAAAAGAGACTCTGACACCAGGTGATCTTCAGAGTCATGTAAAATCTAGGTGCATACAGCTGGGGGAAATCCTCCTGCTATGAGGATGGGCATTCATGGAAAGAGCGGATTGGAAATGGAGTGGGTGGGATTGGGACGGAGACAGCTTGTTTAAATCACAATCACATTGCACAGCAAACCTGCACAAGCAGCCTAGGTCTGCAAAGGAATTAAAATGAATTTGGGAGTGTCTATTTGCACAGCTGCCCTCTACTGGATGGAATTGAAACTGCTCAACTAGTGGGTCACAGGCTCAGGACTAAGGTATGCTCTGCTTAGTTGGGACACAACACACTAGAACAGATGTGTTATTGGGAAATCTCCCAGGATTTAAACCTTTTTAAATAGTCAAACTCTTTTTCAATGGGACACATAGGAGGCTTTCCAGCAGCAACTTTACTCCAAGCAAAACCTGTGTCCAAGCTAATTAGCACTCCATGCAAAGCCTCCAGCATACAAATCATCTTCTTTCTGTTCCAGAGCTCCTGCTGCAAGTATCCCTTGTGCTTGCCAAACAACATGATATTTAGTACTAGGTAAATACCCAGCACACCGGCCTGCTAACATACTTTGTACACTCAACAGCACACATGTCTTTTTATGTACGGGGTAGTTAATGTATAGGTGTATAAAGCCCAACAACTAGCCATGCAATGTGCTCTTTATATAGGTTTAGCCCTTGAGCAGGGAGCCTGGAATCTGATGCTCTCTTGGGGTCTATGGGCCATTTTCTGAAGCAAGCGCAGAAGAGTCTAGACCAATGATACTCAGACCCCAGTGGTTCAGGAGCCAAATTAGTGATGAGCATTACCCAAAAGAGCCACAGTCTCTTTTTCATTTACTGTAGTAGTATATAGTCATATTTAAACAGTATGATGAGGAAATACAAGTATTATTATTTAATCAACTACAGTTGGTTAATAACATAGTCAAAGTATCCTGACTGGTTAATAACTTAGCTTGGTTAATAATGAAATCACACAGTGTTTTAATATCATGTGCTGCAAAGAGCCACATTACAGAGCCACTTGAGTATCACTGGTCTAGTGATTCTGCAGCAGCTGGTGTACATTGTCATCTGTCGTCACTCTCCTGAGCTAGTCACAGAATTAGAGGGGCTTTTCACTCTTCCTGCCTTCTAGGAGGGGAGCTGGCCAGGCATCCCATCAGGTTGGTAGCCACGGAGACAGGCAAGTGGGAAGCTGGCTAGCTGGTCATTTGGGTGCAGGCAACTCAGAGAATAGGGAAGCTCACCAAGCAGACAGCTAGGCAGTCTGGGAGGCTGAGTAGCCTGTCCATCCACTTGAATACCTGGTTGGCCAGCTGGCTGGTGACTGAGCTGGAAAGAAACCAGACAGGTAGTCAGGCTGGTTGGCTGGTGGGTTGGCTGGCCAGCCTATTGGCCTGGTTTCTGTTGAAACTTTTGACTAAATGGACACGTTCCCACAGAACATTGGGTTCTGTTGAATCAGTGTTTTCCAACAGATAACTACTCTGTCAGAAAATTTTCCACCAGCCCTATGAGGGACATTATGTAGGATGCTTGGTCATCCATATGTGCTCTGTTCTCCTATCCTGGATGGAATGTTAAATCTCCTCAAGGGTTTGGTGGATGTCGCCTGTTAGTGCCTGGAGTCCTCAGTATGGCCAACCCTAAGAGTTCAAACATGACAAGTCAGCCCCCAAACATCCCAGGATTTTAAAATATTATAAATGGGATTCTTGTTATTGGCCTCCTGGTGGAGGAAAGTTGCTGACTCACATGTTCAAGCTTTTCTTCCCCTGACCACGAGGGCTAGAAACTTCCTTGTGGTGTTAAATGACATCTCAAAGAATACCCTAATTCCAGCAGCTGGGGTTTTAAGAGATATGCCAAATATTGGCAGACTCATGAGATTATTATGACTATACACAATAATTAAATGTGGTTAATCCCATTCATATAAGGCTGCAACCGGTGAATGGATAAATAATTAATAATAAAGACAATTTAGTAGGTAAATAACCAAAAGAAGAAACATGTACATGATATATAAAATTGTCTTGTCCATGACCTTATGACAAAGTCTTATAAAATGATAGCCAATGAGATCATCTCTACAGGTTTTTAGGCCATCATATGGAATCGACAATTATATCCCAGTCACAGAATTCCACTGGACAAAACAAAAGAACCCTAGAGACAGGAACAGAGCCTCTGTCACTTTTTGTAGGTTTCTTGAGTCATTTCTATAACTCTGGGTTCCATCCCTAGTAACTTCTACAAGACTTCTCCATAGTGGCCATTTTGATGAGGCAGGTAGTAAGAGATAGTGATTGACTTGGGTCCTGCTGAAATTAAAAACTCAGGGTCAGTCTTTATTTTTTATGTTCCTCAGACTTTCCTTGGAGATGATGCCACATTTATTAAAACATACAGAGGAGAAATGATCCCATCCTGAATCCAGAACAGTTCCAGTGGCCCTGTAATCACAGAACAGAGACCCTACAGTATACAGGGTGGTGGTAGCTAGTGGATGGAAGAACAGTGATAGAAAGGACTTGGCATTGACTGTGAAGGTCTGCAGTGCATTCAGCGCTGTTATTACTGAACTTCATCTTAGTTCAGAATGGGGTTAAAACAAGAACAAGAAAAAACATCCTTCCCCCAAACAATGGCTCCCAATCGCAGTAGGCCTGTGCTTCCCCTCTCTGCCCTTGAGCCTGATCCAAATCTTTACAAGGTCAGTGGACAGACTCCCTCTGACGTGCGTTGAGCCCTAAATGGTGAGATGTTGTTCTGAGGCCTGGTGCACTGCCTCTGCCTGCTTCCCATTCACCCGCCTGTGTTGTAACCAGCCAAAGCATGAGCTGGGCTTCTCGCGAAGGGTGAGCCAAACAAGGGTCACCTACACACTGGGGGAGAAAGTGAGGCACCAGGTGGGGCATGGCAGGAAATAGTGACTACCAGGAAAGTGTAAGTTAAGATGTGGGTGTGGGGGATATTTTATGCATCCTTCTTAGTTGCTCGCCATACTTCACCCCTTTCTGTTCCCTCCAGCTGCCCCTGCCTCTATGGTGCATAATTACATTATCTTACTCCCCTGCTTATCTTGTAGTATGTGGTT
Organism: Chelonoidis abingdonii; assembly: GCF_003597395.2. Taxonomy (NCBI): domain Eukaryota; kingdom Metazoa; phylum Chordata; order Testudines; family Testudinidae; genus Chelonoidis; species Chelonoidis abingdonii. The sequence continues at coordinate 8,762,768 of NC_133784.1, forward strand.
ATCTCTACTGTCTGCATGAGCTTCCCTGCTCTACTAGATTGGGGCCAGAGTGGTTGACACCTGACAGCTTATGTAGCTGATGTGCTGCAACCGATGCCCATTATGTTAACCGGGATTGTCGTATTGTTCCCTTGTGCTCACCCTTATCTGCCTGTATCCACTGTTATCACTTGTCTTATACTGAGACTGTAAGATCTTTGGGGCACGCTCTGAGTTTGTTCTGTGTTTGGAAGATTCCTACCACAATGGGCCCCTGATCTCTGATTAGGGATTTAGATCCTACCACTCTTATTGGTTTTATTATCAGACATTTTTCAGAAAGTCTGTCAAAACAACATTTATATTTTTAAGGATGTACTTGTGTTATAGATAGTGTTATCCCCCACTGGCATGCTATTCAAATTGGATATGCAGTTAAGGCAGTATTCACCCATGTCTATGGTCACTGTCAGGCTCTGCCATGTCCTCTGAACACATCACACTCTGATGTATACAGCACTGTGCATTGCCCCAGATTCCGTAAATGTGCATGTGAGCAGAGGAAGACTAAAACTTACTGGGGCCCTGAGCACAAATAACATTTGCCCCCTCCCCCACGCCCTGGGTGCTCAGGAGCATCAGATCTGGGGGAAAAGGCAGGAGGGCCAGGCCTCTCCTCACACTTTAAAAGTGACCTCATCTTCCTGTAAACATGTCTTCAGGCCCCCTGGAGGGGCAGGAGGCCAGACCAGAGCCCCCACTCCTAGGTCCCACTGGCAACGGCGTGCCCCAGAGGAATGTGGAGGGTCTAGGGCTCCCCACAGTAACTTGAGTAACCTGGGCTCCCTGGGCAGCTCTCACCGCTCCCAGCTCCTCCTTCAGGTCTGGCCAGGGGGTGGCATCCCAGGGGAAGAGGAGGAGCAGAGGGCAGGGCCACAGTTCCAGTGCTGGTGTCCCCCTCCACTTCTACCCAGGTTCTGGCATTCCCGAGGGAGCCCTCAAATTGGCCAGGACCCCCAGGCACAGGCCCTGTAGCCCTTGCATTAATCCACCACTGGTGTTAGTCACACAGAAGATAGCAGATTTGTATTAGGGATTTGCAAAGCATGGGCTCCATGGTGACTTTTAGCCCCTGTATAGCATTCGGGGATGATTCTGGTTCAGAGAGGCACAGCGCCTTTTAGTCTCACTGAATCCTTCCAGAGGGTGCAGTACAATCACACCTGCATATCAAGCCAGCTCTGCTGGCTGCTGTGAAGTAGGGGTATCATTTGCTATGGGGCAAAGAGGGGCAGTCAGTTTGTTCCCACACAGTTTTCATCAGCCTAAATACTCCTCCTGACTTTGCAGATAGACTAGAATAACATAGAATGTTCTATATGCTGCCCACTTCCCCCTAGAATTTTTTTGAAATGATGCCCCTTTTGGCAGAAAGGAGCATAAACACTGCCAAATTAAGTGCAAGAATGTAATAAGAAAAGCCAAAGAGGAGTTCGAAGAACAGCTAGCCAAAAACTCCAAAGGTAATAACAAAATGTTTTTTAAGTACATCAGAAGCAGGAAGGCTGCTAAACAACCAGTGGGGCCCCTGGACTATCAAGATACAAAAGGAGCGCTTTAAGACGATAAAAGTCATTGCGGAGAAACTAAATGGATTCTTTGCTTCAGTCTTCATGGCTGAGGATGTTAGGGAGATTCCCAAACCTGAGCTGGCTTTTGTAGGTGACAAATCTAAGGAACTGTCACAGATTGAAGTGTCACTAGAGGAGGTTTTGGAATTAATTGATAAATCACATTAACAAGTCACCGGGACCAGATGGCATTCACCCAAGAGTTCTGAAAGAACTCAAATGTGAAGTTGCGGAACTATTAACTAAGGTTTGTAACCTGTCCTTTAAATCAGCTTCGGTACCCAATGACTGGAAGTTAGCTAATGTAACGCCAATATTTAAAAAGGGCTCTAGAGGTGATCCCCGGCAATTACAGACGGTAAGTCTAACGTCAGTACCGGGCAAATTAGTCGAAACAATAGTTAAGATAAAATTGTCAGACACATAGAAAAACATAAACTGTTGAGCAATAGTCAACATGGTTTCTGTAAAGGGAAATCGTGTCTTACTAATCTATTAGAGTTCTTTGAAGGGTCAACAAACATGTGGACAAGGGGGATCCAGTGGACATAGTGTACTTAGATTTCCAGAAAGCCTTTGACAAGGTCCCTCACCAAAGGCTCTTACGTAAATTAAGCTGTCATGGGATAAAAGGGAAGGTCCTTTCATGGACTGAGAACTGGTTAAAAGACAGGGAACAAAGGGTAGGAATTAATGGTAAATTCTCAGAATGGAGAGGGGTAACTAGTGGTGTTCCCAAGGGTCAGTCCTAGGACCAATCCTATTCAATTTATTCATAAATGATCTGGAGAAAGGGTAAACAGTGAGGTGGCAAAGTTTGCAGATGATACTAAACTGCTCAAGATAGTTAAGACCAAAGCAGATGTGAAGAACTTAAAAAGATCTCACAAAACTAAGTGATTGGGCAACAAAATGGCAAATGAAATTTAATGTGGATAAATGTAAAGTAATGCACATTGGAAAAAATAACCCCAACTATACATACAATATGATGGGGGCTAATTTAGCTACAACGAGTCAGGAAAAAGATCTTGGAGTCATCGTGGATAGTTCTCTGAAGATGTCCACGCAGTGTGCAGAGGCGGTCAAAAAAGCAAACAGGATGTTAGGAATCATTAAAAAGGGGATAGAGAATAAGACTGAGAATATATTATTGCCCTATATAAAAATCCATGGTACGCCACATCTCGAATACTGTGTACAGATGTGGTCTCCTCACCTCAAAAAAGATATTCTAGCACTAGAAAAGGTTCAGAAAAGGGCAACTAAAATGATTAGGGGTTTGGAGAGGGTCCCATATGAGGAAAGATTAAAGAGGCTAGGACTCTTCAGCTTGGAAAAGAGGAGACTAAGGGGGGATATGATAGAGGTATATAAAATCATGAGTGATGTGTGAGAAAGTGGATAAGGAAAAGTTATTTACTTATTCCCATAATACAAGAACTAGGGTCACCAAATGAAATTAATAGGCAGCAGGTTTAAAACAAATAAAAGGAAGTTCTTCTTCACACAGCACAGTCAACTTTGTGGAACTCCTTGCCTGAGGAGGTTGTGAAGGCTAGGACTATAACAGTGTTTAAAAGAGAACTGGATAAATTCATGGTGGTTAAGTCCATTAATGGTTATTAGCCAGGATGGGTAAGGAATGGTGTCCCTAGCCGCTGTTTGTCAGAGGATGGAGATGGGTGGCAGGAGAGAGATCACTTGATCATTGCCTGTTAGGTTCACTCCCTCTGGGCACCTGGCATTGGCCACTGTCGGTAGACAGGATACTGAGCTAGGTGGACCTTTGGTCTGACCCAGTATGGCCTTTCTTATGTTCTTATGCTGAGGAGACTAAGCCATGACCCTTAGAGGTGGTTTGCACCCCAGTCTTGTGGAGCACAGGGAATGGAAAGATTCTTGCTTTTTATCCGCATCTAAACAGCAGCCAGGCACAATCTGGCCCTAAATTAATTGCTGTTGTTATTGTTGGCTGTGATTGTTGCTGGTGGTGGCTGTTTGGAAAATAAATTCCCACTCTGATATTTTGACATTTGTTTTTGTCCTGAAATGGGATAAACATTTCAAAATGTTGTTAGGATGGAAAGTCCCAGAAAATCTCACAATGAAAACGGTTCCATTTTCAAGGGAAATGAAAAGGTTCATTTCAAAGTGCTGATATTTTTGACATTTCCCCATGAATTATTTCAATGAAACCCATATCTCATGGGGATTGTTTTCAGTCAAAAAGTTTTGTAGCGCTCTCATATTCACTCACTTTCACTTTTTTCAATGCATATTGACAGTGTCCCTCCATTTATAATTCACCAAAGGATGTGGTCGATTCTCCGTCACTGGCAATTTTAAAATCAAGATTGGACGTTTTTCTAAAAGATCTGCTCTGGGAATTATTTTGGGGAAGTTCTTTGGCCTGTGTTACACAGGGGGTCAGACTAAATGATCACAACGGTCCCTTCTGGCTTTAGACTCTGTTGCTGTGAGCTAAGTCCATTGGGCTGGATTCTGATCTCGGAAAAATTGGTGTCAATCCCAAGTAACTGTACAATAGAAAATGGAGTTGTTCCAGTTTTAAACCAGAGTAAATGTTGACCTCGCTGCAGTTACTCCAGTTTAGCTGAGATCAGAATCTGGCCCAGTGATTTCAGTGGTATGGCATGTGCGTAAAGGCAGCAGGAGTTTGCTCCAAATGTTTAGCACTTCACACAGGACCAGCGCTAGGGGTTTGAGTGCCCTAGGCACACGGCCATTTCGCCACCCTGCGCGCTGGTCCCCCAGCTCCGCGGTCCTGCCTGCGGATGGTCGGCTGCTCCCGCGGCTCTGGTGGAGCTGCCACAGTCGTGCCTGCGGGAGGTCCACCGCAGCCGCGCGAGCAGCTGACTGTCTGCAGGCACGACTGCGGCAGCTCCATCAGAGCCGCAGACCAGCAGACCCTCTGCAGGCACCACTGCGGCAGCTCCACCAGAGCCGCCTGCCGCCCCCTCTGGCAAAATGCCACCCCCTAATAATGCTGGTGCCCTAGGTGATTGCCTAAGCCACCTAAATGCAAGCGCTGGCCCTGACTGCACATAATTTCATACCCTGAACTTGCTAGGCATCTGGATGTGAACCAAAGCAAAGGTCAAAGTGACAGTGAAGGTCGTGGTTGGGACTCCGCAGACCTATGTTCGCTTCCTATCTCTATGACAGACAGACTCCCTGTCAGGCTTTGGGCAAAAAACTCAGACTCCTTTGGCCAGATTTTCAAAGGTGGGACTTTCAAAGCAACTAAAGATGCAGAATTTGGTGCTTTTGAAAGTCCCACTAGGCTCTTCTCTGCATTTTTGAAAATCTGGCCTTTTGTGCTTCCGTTCCCATTTATACAATGGTGATGCTAGCACTGTCCTGCCTTCCAGAGCTGTTGTGAGGGTCAATCCATTAATGGTTGTCAGACGATAGCAATGAGGGTCATATAGGATGTGAAATGGGGTGAGTGATATTGATCCCTTTGCGAAGCCTTCTGAGATCGACTATTGAAATTAGGATTATTATTTATTACCTAGATAGCTAGATCTCTATGCAGGAAGCCTGTGAATTCTTCAGCAGCCTGACAGAGCTTCTTGTTTGAATGAAGCCCTAATGGTTTGCCAGCACAAAGCTCTGAGCCCAACACATAAATTTGACCATTGTTATGTCCAACTAGGCTTTCAAGGAGAGAACATGCGACCAGGTGACAAGTCAGGGTGTGTGCCTAACCCCACCCTTCATCCACTGTTACTGAGATTGGAACCACAAAAGATTTACTGAAGAATCATTTCTGTAGACATGATCTCAGACCATTGCAACTCATTACTTGGTGATATGACTGCGGAAAGTAGAGAGACAGACCAGTCCTTGCTTATAGACAGCCTCCCAACCTGAAGCAAATACTCACCAGCAACCGCACACCATGCAACATAAACACTAACCCAGGAACCTATCCTTGCAACAAAGCCCGATCATGGGATAATAGATTCAATTGTGTAATGATCCACCATTCTCGGCTCTGTAGGCCGGATTATTTGTATCTAATTTGCATATTAATTGAGTTAGCGGTCTCTCTTGGAGTTGTTTCTGAAGTTTTTTTGTTGCAAATGCACCTTTCAAGTTCGTCACTGAGTGTGTTGAGAGGTTGAAGTGTTCTCCCATGTTTTGAGGTTATGATTCTCTGATGTCAGATTTGTGTCCAATTTACTCTTTTGCGTGAGGCACTGTCTGATTTTGGCCAATGTACCAGGCAGAGGGTCATTGCTGGCACATGATGGCATATATCACGTTGGTAGATGGCAGGTGAATGAGGCCCCTGATGGCGTGGCTGATGTGATTAGGTTCCTATTGATGAGTTGTCACTTGATAGAATATGTGGACGAGCTGGCATT
>NC_133784.1:8769035-8784872 GCF_003597395.2 Chelonoidis abingdonii
TCGATATATCCCGTCTAGATCAGACGCGATATATCGATCCTCGAGCAATCAATTGTAACGCGCCGATACGGCGCATAGTCTAGACGTGGTCACACCTTCTATGGGTCATCTTAACTATCACTTCAAAAGGTTTTTTTCTCCTGCTGATGATAGCTCATGTCAATTGATTAGACTCTTCCTGTTGGTATGCATACTTCCACATTTTCATGTTCTCTGTATGTATAAATATCTCCTATCTGTGTGTTCCATTCTATGCATCCGAAGGAGTGAGCTGTAGCTCACGAAAGCTTATGCTGAAATAAATTTGTTAGACTCTAAGGTGTCACAAGTATTCCTGTTCTTTTTGCGGATACAGACTAACATGGCTGCTACTCTGAAACAGTATGAGAGACTCAGTCCATCCGGAATTAGATGCAGAGAAATAGCTGGCAGGCCGTGCTGGATGCCGGCAGTGAGAGAAACCCCCAAATGCCTGGACTGCAACACATGAAAGCGGTGAGCGATGAAGAAGCAGAAAATTATGACGTGTTAGCTATAGTAAAAATAATGTCAAAGGCCAACACCATTATTATTTCAGGTCATTCCACCTTCAGCTTGTCAGATAGTTTGGGGAGGGTGGGGGGAATATGACACAGTCCAGATTGCCAGCACAGACCTGCCCCTCCCCGCTCCACACCTCAGGCAAGTAGTGCCTAATTGGAGATAAATACTGGACATGTCTGGATTTAATATTACCCACGGCTCAATGACTTCATACATTCAAGCGACGGAAATCTGCCCACTCTCCATTTTTTAGTGGAGACCTTGCTTGAAATGCCTCTGATGTCACAGAGCTGGCTCAGTTTTCTAACTTATATTATATTAATACATTCCAAACCATTTACAGTTTGTGCCAAACCTGGGGCTGTAACTCAGGAAACTTGGAGGAAAATCATTCTTGTTCGTATAATTCTTCCAGTAAGTTTAGTGCTGATGAAAAACACGAAAGCTCTGGAATGTCCAGGGCTGTCAGCTGGCTTATCCAGGGAGCAGGTACAGCATAAGTTCCCACCGGGACATCCAGGGGCCTGTTCTCAGGGTGAGAGGGGACTTGAGTCTCCATGGCCCATTCATTCCTTGGCCTCTCTGCCAGCAAGGGGATGTTGGGGCGGGGGAGGGGGGGGAAGTCTAGAGACAGAGAAGGTGACAGCAGGACAAATGGGGTTGTCAGAAGTTGATCATCTGAGATACATCCATCTGCTTCTAACAAGATGCTCTATGCTCAGGTCTCCAGAGGCAGGTGGCAAACCTCCAGGGCCAACTTCCTTCCTGACAAGCTTGGGGAAGAGCAGGAGGTTGTGCATGTGAACAACAGTCACATGCTCCTAGGTTCTTGCATTTGCATGTTGAATCCCCATCCCACATCCTCAGCTGCTTGTGTCTTTAGCTTCCGAGCCTTTCAGAGCAGGGATTGTCTCTGTCTGTGTCTGGGCAGCAAATAGCATAGTGAGTCTCCAACCTCAGCTGGGACATCTGGGTGCTGCCTTACTATACATATTTATCATATGTTTAACTTTAAGCACGTGCTTCAGTCCCACTGACTTCAAGTTAAAGCGTGTGTAGAAATAGTGGGCTAGCTAGAGGTGCTTTCCCAAATCATGACCCTGTCCCACTTCAGGAAGGATTTTGAAATCCCTCAAGGGAGTTAAGTGTCCAGATCTAGTCAATGAGGTTTCCATAGTGCTGGCTGCGGAAAGAAATTCCCAGAGAAAATGTTGATTAAAACCATTTTTGTTCTTGTCTAAATATTCCAAGTGAATTTTTGACTTTTTGTGAAGAAACTAAGAGGAAAAATTCTGCTTCTCAGATAAAAAATGTAGAGTCTGCACCCCCTGCAGTCAGATCTGAGAGTAGCCACTTTGACCCACATACAAGAGCTAAGGAAAAGCCTAGCCAGGTTAGACAGACAGATTAGAATTTCCCTGATGTGTCAGAATTGATTTCCAGAGAGATGCACCCCCACATCTGCCCCTGTTTGGTTGTAGGTAGGGTATGGAACAGGGCAAATTATGGAAAAATCTATTCACAAGCAATTATTCAATGAAAAATAATTGCCAACACTTGCAACAAATATTATTCAACAACAAATTGTTGTAGCAGCTCTGAGAGGGTTCTTGAGAAGCCAGCAGTTGGCACAAGCAGAGACAGTTTATGAATCTGGTTAAGGCCTGAACCTGCAAGCACTCGTGTATGTGGGTGAGTTTGAGCCAATGGGATTGCTCACTTGTTTAAAGGTGTTTGCAAGATTGGGGCCTAACTCAAGTGGAGATCCAGTGACCTCAGACAATTTGGGGAAGAAAACCCATCTTTAGTCACAGTCTCTTTTCTCCGTAATATTTTTGGCATTCAGTGCTTAGATACTATGGTGATAGGTGTTACTGAGCAACTATATGTCAGGTACTTACTTGGTACCCATGACCTAGTATCTGAGCACCTCACAATCTTAAATACATTTATCCTCACCACACCCCGTGAGGTAGGGAAGTACTACTATCCACACTGTAGAGGTGGGGGAAACAGGCATGGAGAGACTAAGGCTACGTCTTCACTACCTGCCGTATCGGCGGGTAGCAATCAATTTCTCGGGGATCAATATATCGCGTCTCATCTAGACGTGATATATCGATCCCCAAACGCGCTCCTGTCGACTCCGGAACTCCACCAATGCAAACAACAATAGCGGAGTCAACAGGGGAGCCGCGGACGTCGATCCCGCGCCGTGAGGACAGTAGGTAATTCGATCTAAGATACTTCGACTTCAGCTACGTTATTCACGTAGCTGAAGATGTATATCTTAGATCGATCCCCTCCCCTAGTTTAGACCAGCCCTAAGAATTTCCTCAGCTCACTCAGGAAGTCTGCAGTAGAGAAGGGACTTGACCTTGGTCTGCCAAGTGCTCCTCTCATAGATTTGGGTTATATTTCTTACAGTAACTCTCTCCCCCAATATACTATAGTTTTTGCTGCATTTTTCTTATTTTTACAGTTAATTGGCACATTTTGTGGTTTCCACGACTACCCCCATAGTGTCTGAATGCTGAAGGCCAAAAACATCAAGTGACTAAAAGGAGTCATGAAATGCACATTACTGTTTTTTCCCTTTGCAGTGTGATGGTTTTACAGCAAAACCAACATACCCCTTAGGATAATTTTATCTGAGCCCTTAAAAATAGCAAAAATCAGTGGAATGGCACTGGCTGTTTGCTGTAATGTCAGCAAGGAATTTTGTGTTTGTCTCTCTTTTTCCGGTGTCACCTACAAACTCCTTCCAATTGGAAAGCTGCACCAGGAGAGCCCCATTTTAGAGTCCTCTTCCCACCCTTTTCCCACCCCAATTCCAACCCCTTCCCCAAATCCCCACCCCTGTCCTGCCTCTTCTCCACCTCCTCCCCTGAGTGTGCAGCTCACTGCTCCTCCCCCCTCCCTCCTGGAAAGCGCTAAGTGCCACTAAATAGCTGTTTGGTCGTGGGAAGTACCTAGAGGTAGGCAGAGGAACGGGAATGCAGCGCGCTGGGAGGGAGGGGAGATGGCAGGTGAGGGGAGCTTGGTGGCCGCAGAAAATAACTCGGGGAGGTGTGGGGAGCTTGGCAGGCCACAGCAAATAACTCTGCGGGCCGCATGCAGCCTGTGGGCTGTGTGTTTGAGACCCCTGGTTTAGATTAAGGCTTCCTATGGGAGTTCTATGGTCTTTGCATGGAGAGTAAGTCCAGACAGATGAGCTCCCCCAGAGGATTATGGGAAGGTGAGCTGCCCAAAATGCAGTTGAAACAGCTGCCTGAGGCAATTACCGGGGTTAGAAGATGTGAATGTAAGATTCAAGAGTTACTTAAGGAGACACTTTAACAGTACATTTAAAGGGGCAGAGTCAACCTCTTTAGTTCCAATTAGGGGCAACATCTGGGCTGGAGGGTGAAAGGAGCCACTTCCCCCAATGGCTGTCTACTCTCTGGGAGCACCAGCATTCTGCAAGGCTAGTGCTGTTGGGATTAGCCTGGAGCTGGAGCCAAGGTCCCACCCCATCCTCATCAGACAGCAGAGTTGGTTTGCACTCAAAGGGAGCACATGCTACACCCCCTCTGCAGCATGGCAGCATCTCCCAGAGTGCCTGCTGAGAAGCGGGCAAGGCGGCTTGACACTACTGGGGGTCATGACAATGAGCAACATTTGCCCCCAGCTTGTTTTCAAATAAGGTTTTCAAAAGAAAAAACAAAGCATTGAAAGCTTAGATATGGCTTTGGCTGGGCCCTCTCAGGGTGCCCCTTGTCCCAACGGGACAGAGCACCTTTTTCCTCTCTCATCAGTGGCGAAGACCCACCTTAGGGTTAATGGCACTGGGTTTTTTGTGCTGTGTCCTCACCTAGTGGCCAGGTGCAGGAATTAATAGTGAGCCCCCATGGCATCTAGGCCATTACAATTTATAATAACAGGAACTCAGGACCATCAGAGGATAGTGATAAATACATGTGTTATTCCAGGGAAAAAGAGGGACTAAATATAAGAACGGAAAAAGGCAGGGCCCACAAGGAGCAGCAGTGGAATCAGTCATCCCTCAGCAGGGGTGTTGGAGCTCCATAAGAAGGGATGGCTCCTTGCTAGGAAGCTAACAGTGTTCTTCAGGGCAGGGGGTTCCTGGCCACATCCTGGTGCCAAATACAGGGAGGCCTGCTGTGCTGAGCTCACAGACAGTCGTCCCACATGTGCAGCAGTGTGTTGAGGCTCAGTCTCTCCTTTGCAGAGCTGGGAGCTCCAGGTTGGTCTCCTGGCAAAATGGTGCCTCCTCTTTTGCTGCAGGGAGCAAATCAGGGTCTGTTTCCCCTTGGCTGCTGGCACCTGACTCCCTGCAGGCAGCTCATCCCACAAACTCTGCCTGGCCTGGGCTCAGTGGACACACTGGGGCAGCCCCGCCATGGGCAGGATTTCTGCAGCATGCAATTAGATGCCCTGCCTGTCCATTGGGCTCCTGGCCTGGCCTTCCAGGCTTCATGCCTCTCCAACACAGGGGAGGCAGGCAGGCTCACTTACAGTTCCACAGTCTCTGCCTCGGTGCTGCTGTTTATGGGAACCAGTCTTCTCTCAAGTGTCTGAACTTCAACTGGCTGCACTTATAAGTGGTCAAAGCCACCCCAGGCTGCTACCCTATCCACAGCATACCAGGTACCTCTCTGGAATACTTCCACAGAGACAGCTCTGAGCTGGGACAGTGATCTTTGCTCCTATCTGATCACGGGAATTAGCAAGCAAATGAAAACTTCCAACTCTCCAGTTTGGAACTGAAGGGTCCCAATGGATGCCGGAAATGTTGAGTATGGAAAGCGGCACAAAGACATAAATAATAGATCATGTCATTACAGAGCTGTCTGCTGTCTTTCCCTTAGATATATTGGGCAAGAAATAATGGATATGCCTCAGTCTTAAATCTTACCATCACCATCAAGGCATCTGTCCGCTTCTCAGTCGCTATTACTCATCACTTCATAAATTTTAAAGTTAGAAGGGGGATCATGGTTATCTAGTCTGACCTGCATTGTACAGGCCAGAGCATTTCATCCAGTCCTTCCTGCATTAAGCCCAGCACGTCTGGTTGAGCGAGACCAGGTTTTCTAGGAAAACATCCATTCTTGATTTATGCATGCTTTGGTAGCCTATGATTTCTAAACCTTGGTTTGGGCAGGGAAGATGCTGTGCATGTCTAATGATGCTATTGAAAGGTTAAAATTAAGGTTGTTTTTTTCCTGAAGTGTTGTATTTTTAACATAATGAAATGGTAAGCTTTGTTCTTTTCCTTTTTCACACTTGATTTTCCTTGATGTAATGATTAAAAAATATGCATATCCCCAGAGAGAAGTAAAATCTCCATATAGTTTTTACTCAAGATTCCGGGCTGTTAAGGTATAAAGTGCCAGCTGTGCGATCAGCACTTTGCACTGGTATAAGTGACAGACAAGACATTGCAGGGCAATGCAGAATCAGGTCCCAGAGCAATATTTCCCTCAAGGAGTTGGGACAGCTTTCTAGTTCTGTGTTGGTACAGCATCCAGCACAGTAGGAATGTGGACCGTGCATGGGGCTCCTAGGCACTACTCCAATAACAGATAATCTCCAAAACATGAAAGCCTCCTTCAAGGTTCCCAAAGGCATCTCTAGACTCATAGATACATGACCTGATTTTCAGCAGTGCTGACTGTCCATCAGGTCAAAATCTATCTTCAGCTCTCACATTCTGCTGTTTCATGTATGTAAGGGAAGTAGAATATCAGACTCAACATGCATTGTGCAGAAGAGCCTTTTCCACCTGCTTTCAGTGCATTCCTCCAGGTTTTCACTGGTATGGCTGAGACTGTCTATGTTGCTGTCTTGTCACAAGAGCTGTTTGCTCTTACTGGCACTGTTATAAATACAGAAGAAGCATCAGGCAGCAGAATGACAGGCCTATAGTTCCATTAAGGGAGTTCAGGGGATACCATAAACAATGAGAGTGAAGCTCAAGTAACCTGATCCTATCTGCTGACCCACCCAGGTGGGCTATGCTTGGTCACAGAAGTTGCTTTGTCTCACTGTTGACACTACAGAACTCTGGTGGGTAAGTCTGTTCTGGCCCACTCAGCAGAGAGGGACCAGGAGCCAGTGCAGAGGTGCAGGATCTCTCCAGATCCCTGAGATCTACCCAGATCTTGGGGAATCTGCTGGTTTGGGGGGTGACCAGGCTTCCACTTAGGGCCGCCTTCCTGTACCTCCCATGGGACCCTTCTTCCTACATAAGAATAGCAGCTGTGGTAGCCAATATGGCTTTTCACATCTTAGGTCAGCCCTCAGGCAGCTCTGTAATTGAAAGCTGATGTATAAATGCCATTTGAGCTCAATCCAGTTTTACTAATTATTGTAGAAAAGCATCAATTACCCCCTAAAAATAGAAGGCTCTATAAGCTGTGGAATGCCCACTAGCCTTTTAAAATTTATGAATAAGCAATGCTGGCCAATCTGTGCTCTTGCTGGAAGGACTCTGGTCCCAGCTCCCTGTACAGCATCTGCCAGCCTCAGAACTGAATCAGAATGGATCAAATTAACCTTTATTTTTCTAAACCAAAACTGCCATTTCAAGCCCACAGTCACAAAAGGGCCCAACTCAAAGCCAAACCAAATGGGGCGGGTGAGGGGGCGGGTGAACAAGGAGAAATTACAATGCGTTTGCTGCTTAGAACTACAACGATGTGGTTGCTTAAATTACCTTTGGTTCTAAATAACACCATTGCAATCAGGCAAAGCTATGACCCGAGTTATAGTTAATGAGCTGCAGTGACAGTGGCTGACCATTTAAGCCTTTCTACAGGAGTCTTGGTAATTACCTGTGATGTCTGAAAGTGATAACAACACTGACGCTGCCTGGCTAAGCATTACAGGATTAAGTAACATTGTGGTCCATGGTGATCCAATGTACCCTTCCTGGTGGTCTATGAAATTGCTTGAGAGCAAAGCAGTGGAGGATGGGAGGGGAGCTGGCTCAGAGGGGAATCTTTCTGGCATAAAGTTGGAGAAACACTGAGTTAGAGCTGGTATTTATCTCGGGAGAGCTAGGTGCAGTTCCTGGTTCTCTTGGAACTGAGGATCCTGTTGATGGTCTAGAAGGTGGAGGAGGGGCAGAAGGAGGCCGCAGGTATTATACTCTGCAACCTACCTAATCCCTTGTCTTTGATGTTCCCCGAGTGCCGCCAGCACCTTTCAGGGTGGGATTCCTTGTGTCACCACAGCAGTGCTGGGACAGCTCACAATCTGCATGGTCCTGCCTTGAGTGCCAGGGACTGGATGAGATGACCAATTTTGCTCCCTTCTAGTCTTACACAGCTATGATACTATGGTGCTGCTGTTCTGGGCTGGGGCAGAGTTAATACTAGGCACAGGAGAGGTGAGGCTCTGTGACCCCAGTGAGGGAGGGAAGACCCCAAAAGGGGCAACCCACAGAGCTGATACTGTCTGCTCCCTCAGGAGGAGGAAGGGGACAAAAAGGAATTGCGGTCAACTAAGATCAAGGGACAAACAGAGAGTGCTGGGCTGGGGGTATGGGACAGCAAAAAGAAGCCAAAGGGTGCTCCCCAGCAGAGACCCCCAGGCAATGCCTGCTGCTTTGAGAAGAGACTGAGGGGCTGGTGGACGCTGCCCAAATGGACTCTGACTGGGTGAATTAACAAGGAGCAGGGACACGGCCCCACCGTCAGAGAGCCCCGGGCACTCAAGCTCCATCCACCTGCACTGACGCACAGCCAGTTTAGCCAGGGCCAGGAGGAGGTTTACAGGGAGGTGTCTGGTGACGGCAGCTCAGACTAAAGATAATGAGAGGGTTGCACACTTGGTTGCTTCTATGGCTGAGCTATGTATGCAGCTGGGCCCTCACCACACTGTGGCCAGGTCCCCGCACCCATCACTCTGTCGGTACCCTACTGATTTTGGTGGAAATCAGAAAACTGGAGAAGGCTGATTTCCAGGTGAGAGGCCTGACTGGGGGTGGGGGTCTGGCCAGAGTTGGGATGAGGCAAGGTTCCCAGCTGAGGGAGCCCTGGTCAGAGGGGGTGAGGAGCCCACTGACCCTATCCTGGCCCCCTCAGCCCTGTGTCTAGAGTGTCTGCTCCCTCCTCTGCCATGAGCCCCCATGAGGTTGCTGCCTCTCCTGTGTAACCTGTAACCAAATGGTGAACTGAGTGGAAAGCAGGCTTTCTGGCTTTCCGATTCTCACCAGACTCAATAGGGTTCTGCCCACCGGTGCCTCAACCGTTCCCTGGCATTTTGGAATTAATTGGATGCAGCTTTCCAAAATTATCACACTATAGACAACCAGAGCAAGCAATACAATGGTGATGAGTACATGCGCAGCTGGGTAGGGACAGAGAGCAGCTGGATGTGGCAGAAGAGGAGCTGAAGCACGGTGCCTGAAGGTAGGCATATGCTAGGGAAAGGTGCCAGACTGACAGCCTTGCAGACCAATGCCCTCTGTGCTCAGGACAGGTGCAGCACATACAGTGGCAGCATCCCTCACCTTCCTGCCCACTAGCCCACTGCCATCCTGTCCTGGAGGTCCACTGCCAGTGAGCAGATGGCAGGGTGAGCCTCCAGGGTCCATTCTGCTCTAGGTCCCTGTGGAGGCCCCTCCGAGTGCTGGTGGTAGACCCTGTTTTTGTGATATGGATACTGATCCACTGGGAATTGGTCTTCTCCTGAGTCCACCAAAGCTTTTTCTGGTATCTCTTCCTCAGCATTTCTCTTACCTGGGCTTTGGAATAGATTCTGGCTGACGCTGTGTACTAGAGACCAGGGAGTGAAGGATCTTTCAGGGCATGTCTACACTGCATCAGGAAGCCAGCTTCCCAGCCTGCTGTTACTAGTTGCAGCCTACAGCAGTACAGCAACAAGCTGCAGAGAAGGTTAGGCAATTTGTATGTGACGCAGCGGTTGAGTTACCCTCCTTATATAGCATGCGCCATTTCAGAGACCCTTCTTTGATGCATAATGAACTGTGGTCCTTTGATGGTCACAAACTCAGATTATGTCAAAAACTTCCAGCTCAAGGCGGCCTTTGAACTTCAGCAAGGTGAAGATTTAAACCCTAGCAGTGGCACATTTCCACTGGTCTCTGTGCATGGGGATTTAGATGGGATTAAGTCAGATTTGATCAGGAGCCTCGGTGTGGATGGCAATTCAGAAGATTACCTACTGCCTGTACATTTTTATATTTCTCTCGACTGCTTAGTTCAGTGAGTGGGCAGTGAGATGGCTCAGAGGACTGGCCTCGATTCTTATACATCCTCCTTTATGCATCACTCCGACAACCTAGCCCCTCCCCGTCACCAGCCTATCCACCGCCCACTGACCTATTTTGTTAGTTCCTCAACACAGTCATTCTCTGTGCTTTTCCCACACTCCCCCACCAATCATTTGACAGCTTCCCTGAGCTCTCCCAAGCGCCCATGCCCAGCTGTCCACATTAGCCTTCTTAGACACCCACCTTGGCCCTGCTGCCTGCAGAGAACCTTAGTTGATCTGTATAAATCCTACCTGTGGTTCCTCTTCCCTAACCTTGCTGCCTGTCCAGCACCTCACATGAGGCTACTGAGGGAAGGCTGTCCGTGGTTGGGTGCCACAGACATCATAGAGGTGATCCTGAAAAATCACTTATGCCGAGTCCTCAAACGTTTCCTATTAATATCTGTGATCAAATGCGCTTAGTGTATCCAGCCTCGGTTTCCCGTCTATTTAAATGGATAATTAGCCATTACTGCCTCACAGGCGAGTGTTTTGAGATTAAATGCGATGACAGGAGTTCTCAGGTTACTTCGGGATTAGGGGCCATCCTTAGAAGCTACTGATAATTGTAATTAATATTTTAACCAAACCATACCAAGTCCGGACCAGGCTTTGCATCCCCCCTGTGCACATCCTCTGTGTGCTCCATCATAAACAGTTCCTGGCCTCTAGGCATCTGCTGGAACATCAAAGCAGCATGTTCTGGTTGTCAGATCCTCCCAGAAATTCAGCAGCCAGACAGTACTCTGCTCCGGAGAAATCCATACCTCCTAGACATTTCCAGAAGCACGAGTGGTCTCCATGCTGCGCTGCCTCTTCATGGGGAATGATCTATGACCCTGACCTTTTTCATCCACGTTGGCTTTTTTTAAGATGCTGGCGCTGGCTCTGAGAAGGTCCTCCAGCTCATCTTTGAGAGACACAAATTGCTGCATAGGCAGGCCTTGTTCCTTTGCCATACTTCTGTAGGAGTTGTTCAGCAGAGTGACTCATGCTTCTGTCCTATGATCTGCTGCGTGCATTTCACGGCAGCTCAGTGTTGCCCAGATAAATGGAACCAAGGTTAGGAGGGTTTTTTAAAAAGGGCTGGATAAGTGATTGAACACTAAGTGTTCCTTTTGGTAGGTTCAGGAAAGCTCTGTCTCAGCTGCCATAAGGAACTCAGCCATCAAAGTTAAACTGACCATCAAACGGACTGGGCGACTAATTCACCATCAGCACTTTCCATCTCTGCACAGCATTCTGGGCAGTCAGCTGGACGAGTGATGTCCCCAGTTGGTGTCCAGACCTGGGGCTGAGCGCGGACCTGAAATGGTGGAAGTGTTGGGTTATGGGCTTATACTCCCACCGCTAGCCCAGGACTTTGAACCAGGGACCCTGGGTCACACTGCTGAGCTAGTGGGTGAGCACAGCTGTGCTCTTCCCTTCCATCCCTTATCGAGGTGGGTTGGTGACAGGTAGGGGTTACTGTCACCCTGGCTGATCAGCAGTGGAGGCGGAGGAGCCATCATCGTATGGGCGGAGCCACCTGGAAAAAATCTTTGGCTGTGGTGACTGGAGGTTTAGAGTGGGGTGGTTCACCCATCTCAAAAGGGGCTAAGTGCTGATGCACACATCCAGCCATGCAATCTGAACTCATCAGCACTCCTGGATTGTTTTGTTCTATATTTGCCATCCAGAAAGCAGAGACATTCTGGGGTGACTCTTGACCACAAACCCTGCTGCAAGTTGGTCTATTATATTGTTAAGCTCATCGGGGCAGGGACCTGTCTACACCCTGGTGGTTTTGTGCTCGTGTTACCCAATGGACCTCACCTCGCTAGTCCTCTGGGCCCTTTCAATTCATTTGGTTTATGTGACTAATAATAAATAATCCACTGGCTCTGGGAAAATTGTCGCCAATGAGTTGATCTCCCTCCCCCACAGAGAAACACATGGGACGGAGTCCAGGTGATAGTGAGCAGTTTACGACTAACCTCGTAGCTCAGGCCAAGTTGATAGAGGGGTGGAGTGGCTCCCTGGGGTGACTTTGCTGCCTCAAGGACTTCTCCCAGCTCCATTCACTGAGTTGGCTTCTGTTTGGGAGCTGCCTTAAGGCCAGCTTATCTCTCAGCCCCTACCACTGGCCTCCAGGATAGAGGACAGTGAGAGGGGTAATGTTATGCAGGTTGATCCATGTCTGATGTAACTTTGCTTGGAAATGGGCCTCTTCAGTTGAAGAGCAAGCCTGGAGGTTGGTGTCCCAGGATACTCCTTGGCCTTCTCCAAACTCCAGGTGATATGGAACCAATCAGTCAAAGCTTTTGGCTCAGGCTCATTGCTAGAATTTTCTGACTCACGCATCCTTCCTCCTCATGGTCTTTCTCCTACTTTTCCCTGGCCCGGTTCTTGAGAAGCCAGTGGCTGTGAAAGGAAACCATCACCCTCGCTACGGATTCCAGACGCCTGGCTTTCCTGCCTGGGATCTCTCAGGAATTGTAACTCCAGAGGACTCTCCGCTCCTGTGCCTGTTGCCAGATGCAGCTTGGGAAAGTCGCCTAAAGCTCAGCCAGCTTGCGGCTCTTGTCTGGTCCTCAGTGCAGGAGCGGTCAGGTCTGGGGATCCTCTCAGCAGAAAGGATTACTGGATCTGGACCTGGTGCCAGACACCCTGATATTGAAGTTGTCTCTTCCTGCCCCTGTCCTGTTTGAGTTTCACAGTCCAGCAGCCTGTTGCTGGAACATCACCTGGATCCAGCATCTTGCTTCACCCCTCTGCATGCCTGCTCCAGGCTGCTGAATGGCAGTGAGTAGGGGAGTTATCTGAGAGATGATTCACTGCGTGGCTTTTAAATCCTGCCTATAACCTCCTAGTACTCTCCGCTGTTGTATTTTCTCTCTTCCTTGGCTTATTCCTATCCCCCACTCTAACACCTTTTGCTGTTTCATAACATTTCTTAGCAACCACTTCTTTCATCCAGTCGAGACAAGAAAAGAGATTTTACGTACCACTCCTCTGTCCGCCAAAGGGGGGATTTCAAAGATGACAAATAAGGAGTAAGTAACCAATGGGATCCCCAATGTGAATCCAATGCGATTTAGGCACGTAACTCTCTTAGCCTCCCTTGAAAATCCGCAATTCCAGGTTGTATTAGGTTTCTGATCTGTATGAAAATTAAAGCAGAGCTGAGAAATAAGTTCATAAACAAATCATTTATCCAGCCAATCTGGCTTGTTTTTCTGCTCTTGGGTTTCCAGAGGACAGATTTGGATATTTTTCTCAAATGGACGTTGTTAATTTCAAATGATTTGGACAAACATTAAAAAATTTCCTTGGTTGATCACACTTGTTTCCTCTGCAATGTAGCTGATGCTCACTCTCCAGTGGGAGGTGGGGAGCACAGGGGTGAGCGGTCTCACTTTCCCCACCCCATCATGCGTGTTTTGAATCTTCACCGCTTCTCTTCTGTCGGGGCTGAGCGTGCTGCTACTGCTCCATTTCTCTCGCTCCCAAGCCTGGCCATGGTTTGCAGTCCTACGATTACAATGGGTTTGGCCCAAAGACTTACATGGTTTGCCCAAAAATCCTACGAGGGAAGACTGTGGTGAAGCTGGAGCAGAACCAGGTCCCTGTGAATTGTTGATGACTAGTTCCCTGTGCCTGGACAACACGGACCATTTCTTGCTCACTGGCTGCTTTGGTTCCTCTCCTTCACTTGTGAATCTGAGCTTGTGGTCATTTGCATTGGTTTTACAACACAACGTCAAATTGTGGTGGTCGTGTTGTCAAGCGAGAGTTGGAGTATGTTGAGTGTGCAGCGCAGCCTGGTGTGTGGTTGAAGTATTGAGGTGCCGGTCAGGGTTGGCGCAGCCATGTACCAGTGTGCGTAAAGAGGTTAGGATATTCGGAAGTGAGTTAGCTCGCCTTTGTGGGTGGTGGTGGTTGGAAGGTGTGGTGAGTGGTGTTGTGGTGAGGTGGTTATGGTGTGACGATGGTTTAGTTGTGGTATGTGGTGTGGACTGTCGGGACCCAGGATCGTGGTGTAGTGGGTACCCATGGAAGTGTGTGCTGGGGTGGTTGTGGGGTATGGTGCTCATGGAATTGCTCAAACAGTGGGGCGCGCGTTTAGTGGGTCACAGCCCGAAGGCTGGGGGTTTATTGTTGTCACGTGTGTCTTTCAGGCTTGAGGACCAATTAACCATGGCCGAAAGGACAGGATGGATTTTAGGATCTTCTGGTGTCACCGCACTGGGTGTGCTAGTAGTCGTGGGGTCGGCCCTGTCGAGGAGTTCAATGGACCGTCGATGAGTGTGGCGATTAGTTTAGGGTTGGTCCTTGAGTGGGATGAGTGGACGTGGAGTGTCGTCTGCTCGGCGGTTGTCTGTGTTCGTGGGCCACCGGTGGTGGGTCCCGGTTAGTCTCCAGAACATGTCCTGTGGGGAGCCGTGTGGGTGTTTGATGTGATAGTGGAGGTTTGTGTGTGTGGTATGAAATAACGCGCACACGACCCAGGTGTATAAGAGAAATAGAAGGTGTCGTCGTTCGTAGATGTGTCAAGCGTGCGCGGCGCCCGAGTCTGTAGGCTACCAGTGGAGGATAGACCCATGTTGGTGGTAGTTTTGTAGTGGATGAGATGGTGGTGGGTCGTTGTTAGGTCTGGTCCAGAATGCTGAGGTACGGTATTGTGTCAGTGGCATCAGATGGTAGGTAGTCTGTGTGGTTGGTTCCCGTGATGAGAGGCTTCGTACGTGTTATCGAGGTTTTGTGTTAGGTGTGGAGATGTGGAGGGTGCTGGCAATGGTGTCTGTGTTTGTTAGGCATCGTAAGTTGTAATATGTTCGTACCAGTGAGAGGATGGCTGGTATGAGTAGTGTCTATTTGATATCCAAGGGAGTAAGAGGATAGATGATGAGTGGGAGAAGCGCGTGGTTTGGATATTGAGTATAAGTGTGTAACGGAAGAGTGGTTCGATAGAGTGGTTAAGTTGTGTATAGTGGGGCATGGTGGTGAGGTGGGATATAGTGTCAAAGTTGGTATGTCTTTGGTTCAGGTTGTCTGGTGAAGGGTGATAATCTGTGGCGTTGTGGTGGTACAGTGGGGGTGGTTGATTGGCCTGGGTAGTAGTGTCCAAGTGGAGGTGGTGTTGTAGCAGCTTGGTGGGTGATGTGGAGTGCTTGGGTGTGAGAGTATGGTGCGTACGTGCAGAGTTAGGTTTGGTTCTCAGATAGGTCGAGTGGAAGTGTCCTGGTGCTGGGATAGTAAACATCGTCTCCACTTGTGTAAGTGCGTTGGGTGGAGTAGGTGAGAGGTGTCAATGGGGTCGGTAGACTTCGCTAGTCAGGTTGGATGTCTCCTTGTTGTGGCGCTGATGGGGAGTTCAGCTTATTACCTGGAACTGTGAATGTGGTGTTGTGTCCGTGGAGGTGGTGGCCGGGTAGGGAATGGTGGTTAATTGTTGTAGCAAAGTCCTCCAGTGGTAAGAGAGCAGGAACTGAAGACCAAAATGAGATGAGGCCTTCGCCTTATATAGACTTTCCAGGGTTGTAAGAACCCACTCCTTTGTTCCTACTTGGAAAGGGTTACAGCAAATGGGGTCTGCAGCACATTGGCCAGTTTTACTCGCACACCATGCTGAGTCACAAGGCGTATCACCTCCTGCTCAATGGGTCAATTGTGGTATTAATGGTCCTTAATGGGCCATCAAGCAGGCTAAGCTGAAGCTGCACGAACTTGTCTGGGGTGTTACCCGAACTGCAGCACCAATTTAAAATACAGCCAGTACACAGCATATTCATAAACTTCACTACAAAAATGATACAGACATTCAGGACAGCATAATCATAACCAGTAACCCGTAACCTGGTCTTAGACACCTTATTAGTGACCCCCTTTACTAGGATTTGGTGCCACTACAGACCTTGTTGCACCATGTTCTGTATTGGTCCCAGTTTTATATCAATAAAACTTTCATCACCGCCTAAACTAACGCTCCACCTGTCTGTGGCTAAGCGGCACAGTCTGCACCCAGAG
>NC_133784.1:8784897-8995428 GCF_003597395.2 Chelonoidis abingdonii
GTTTGCCTTAGAGGTGGAAAAACCCCAGCCTTGGGCTGTGACTGCCCTGTTTGAGCAATCGGTCCTGATTTGGCACTCTCAGTTGGGTCCCGACAGAACCACATCGTCACAAGCGGTACCTGGATTTTCCAGCACTCATGGCTGCACTGGCAATTTACCAGGCTGGCTGCATCTGCTGTAACATGCAAACAATTTGACGTTGTGTTGTAAAAATGAAATGACCACAAGCTCAGATTCACACAGTGAAGGAGAGGAACCAAGCAGCCAGTGAGCAAGAATGGTCTTGTTGTCCAGGCACAGGACTAGTCATCACAATTCACAGGGACCTGGTTCTGCTCCCAGCTTCACCACAGTCTTCCTGTAGGATTTTGGGCAAACCATGTAAGTTCTTTGGGCCAAACCCATTGTAATGTAGGCAGCTGCAACTCCATGGCAGGCTTGGGAGCGAGAGACACTCCACCATGGAGCCAGCTAGAGACTCAGCCGACGAGAGAAGCGGTTGAAGATAAAACAGCATGATGGGGTGGGGAAAGTGAGACCCAACCCTGTGCTCCTCCCACCTCCCACTGGACTGTAGTGAATATCAGCTACTTGCAGAGAAACAAGTGTGATCAACCCAAGGAATTTTTTTAAATGTTTGTCAAATCATTTTGAATAACAACTCCATTTGAGAAAATCTCAATCTGTCCTTGGAAATCCCAAGAGCAGAAAACAAGCCAGATTGGCTGGATAAATGATTTGTTATGAACTTTTCTCAGCTCTGTATTTTATACAGATCAGAAACCTAATACACTGGAATGGGATTTTCAAAGGAGGCTAAGAGAGTTACGTGCCTAAATCCCATTGGATTCAATTGGATCCCAATTGGTTACCTTACTCCTTATTGTCATCTTTGGAAATCCCACCTTTGGCGGACAGAGAGTGGTACGTAAAATTCTCTTTCTTGTCTCGACTGGATGAAAGAAGTGGTTGCTAAGAAATGTTATTGAACAGCAAAAGTGTGTTTAGAGTGGGGGATAGGAATAAAGCAAGGAAGAGAAGAAAATACAGCGTGAGAGTACTAGTGAGGTTATAGGCAGTATTTAAAAGCCACGCAGTGAATCATCTCTCAGATAACTCCCCCTACTTCACTGCCATTCAGCAGCCTGGAGCAGCATGCAGATGGGGTGAAAGCAGATGCTGGATCCATGTGTGATGTTCCAGCACAGGCTGCTGGCTGTGAACTGCAAACAGGACAGGGGCAGGGAAAGAGACACTTCAATATCAGGGTGGCTGCACCAGGTCCAGGATCCAGTAATCCTTTCCTGCCTGAGAGGATCCCCAACCTGACCTCTCCTGCACTGAGGAACAGACAAGAGCCGCAAAGCTGGCTGAGCTTTAGGCGACTTTCCCAAGCTGCATCTGGCAACAGGCACAGAGCGGAGAGTCCTCATGGAGTTACAATTCCTGAGAGCTCCAGGCAGGAAAGTCAGGGTTGATCGTAGCGAGGGTGATGGTTCCTTCACAGCCACTGGCTTCCAGACCGGGGCCAGGTGAAGTAGGAGAAAAGACCATGAGGAGGAAGGATGCTGAGTCAGAATCTAGCAATGAGCCTGAGCCAAAAGCTTTGACTGATTGGTTCCATCTCTACCTGGAGTTTTGGAGAAGGCCAGAGGAGTATCTGGGACCAAACTCCAGGGCTTGTCTTCACTGAAGGAGGCCCATTTCCAAGCAAAATTGTTACAAGACATGGCATGCAACCTGGGACTACATTAGCTCCTCCACTGTCCTCTATCCTGGAGCCAGTGGTGGCTGAGAGATAATCTGGCCAGGCAGCTCCAACAGAGCCACTCAGTGAAGGAGCTGGGAGAAGCCTGAGCAGCAAAGTCACCCAGGGATCCATTCTCCACCCTCTGCTATCACTTGGCTCTGAGCTAGAGGTATGTAAACTGCTCACTATCACCTGGATCTCCGTCCCATGTGTTTCTCTGTGGGGGGAGGAGATTCAACTCTTTGGGACTATTTTTCCCAGAGCCAGTGGATATTATTATTAGTCACATACATGATGGAAGTGCCCAGGGACTAGCTGAGGTTGAGGTCCCATTGGGTTAGGCATCGCACAAACACAGGGTAGTAGAAGGTCCCTGCCCCGATGAGCTTAAAATTTAATAGACAACTTGCAGCAGGGTTTGTGGTCAGAGTCACCCCAGAAAATGTCTCTGCTTCTGGATGGAAATAATAGAACAAAACAATCCAGGAGTGCTGATGAGTTCAGATTGCATGGGCTGGATGTGTGCATGCATAGCCTCCTTTGTAAAGGTGGTTAGAACCCCTCACCTCCAGTCACACAGCAAGATTTTCAGGTTGGCTCCGCCCATCCTGATGATGGCTCCTCCCCTCCACTGCTGATCAGCCAGGGGTGAACAGTACACCTATTCCTGTCCACACCTCTGATAAGGATGGAGGGAAGAGGCACAGCTGTGCTCAGCCACTAGCTGAGCAGCTGTGACTCAGGGTCCCTGGTCAAAGTCCTGGGTGGGGGGAGTTAAGCCCATAACCAACACTTCCATTTTTCAAGGCCGCTGCTCAGGCCAGGTCTTGGACACCATCTGGGGACATCACTCCAGCTGACTGCCCAGAATGCTGTGCATTGAGATGGAAGTGCTGATGGTGGAATTAGTCCCCAGCCGTTGATGGTAGTTAACTTGATGGCTGAGTTCCTTTATGGCACTGATGCAGTTTCTGTACCTACCAGGAATATTAGTGTTCATCACATTATCCAGCCCTTTTTAAAAACCCTCCTAAACTCTTTGGTTCCATTTATCTGGCAACCTGAGCTGCCGTGAAATGCAGCACAGATCATAGGACAGAAGCATGAGTCACTCTGCTGACACACTCCTCCAGAAATGCAAAGGAACAGCGCCTGCCTATGCAGCAATTTGTTCTCTTCAAAGAGTGAGCTGGAGGACCTTCTCAGAGCCAGCCCAGCATCTTAAAAGAAAGCCAACGTGGGATGAAAAAGGTCAGGGTCATAGATCATTCCCCATGAAGAGGCAGCGCAGCATGGGAGACACTCAGTGCTTCCTGGAAGTCTAGGAGGTATGGATTTCTCCGGAGCAGAGTAACTGTCTGGTTGCTGGATTTCTGGTGAGGATGCTGACAACCAGAACATGCTGCTTTTGATGTTTCCAGCAGATGCTAGAGCAGGACTGTTATGATGGAGCACACAGAGGATGTGCACAGGGGGATGCAAAGCCTGGTCCGGACTTGGTATGTGTAATATTAATTACTAATTATCAGTAGCTATCTAAGATGGCCCCTATCCCGATAGTACCTGAGAACTCCTTCATGCATTTAATCTCAAAACACCCCTGTGAGGCAGTAATGTGCTATTATCCCCATTTAATAGACAGGGAAACCGAGGCATGGATACACTAAGCATTTGATCATCAAAGATATTAATAGGAAACGTTGAGGATCTCGGCATAAGTGATTTTTCAGGATCACTTATGATGTCTGTGGCACCCAACCACCGGACCATCCTTCCTCTCAGTAGCCTCATGTGAGGTGCTGGACAGGCAGGCAGAGGTTAGGGGAAGAGGAACCACAGGTATGGATTTTATACAGATCAACTAGGTTCTCTGCAGGCAGCAGGGCAGAGGTGGGTGTCTAAGAAGGACTTAATGTGGACAGGGCCTGGGCCTTGTGGATGAGCTCAGGGAAGCTGTCAAATGATTGGTGGGGGAGTGTGGGAAAAGCACAGAGATGACTGTTTGAGAGACTAACAAAATAGGTCAGTGGGGGTGGAAGGCTGGTGACGGGGAGGGGCTGGTGTGGAGTGATGCAAAAGGAGGATGTATAGAGATTTGAAGGTGGTGGCAAGGAATGGACGTGTGATCCTTTAGTGCAACCTTTTTCTTTCTGAGGCCCCCTCAACATGCTATAAAAACTCCAGGGCCCAGTGATGGGGGTCGGAGGGGAGGGGAACTTGGGCTCCAGGCCAGGGCTGGGCCTTTGAGCACAGGTGTAGTCCGAATTGTACTCTGGGGGGCAGGGGCTGGTGGGGCTTGGGCCAGCTCCACATAGCTGGGTCCAGGAAGGCAGTGCCACCTCCATCCCCTGACTCACCTCAGCAGGCAACCCAGCCTGTCTGGGTTGTCTGGGGTAGGGGTTCAGCTAAAAAAACTTGAAAACTGTTCAGGATGCAGGCAAGGGGTAGCTAGGAGCTGTGTGTAGGCAGGGGGGCAGCTCAGGGTGCAAGCAGGGGGTAGCTAGGGGCTGTGTGTAGGCAGGGGAACAGCTCAGGGTGCAGGTAGGGGGTAGCGAGGGGCTGTGTGTGGGCAGGGGGGCAGCTCAGGATGCAGAGAGGGAATAGATAGGGGCTGTGTATGGGCAGGGGGTCAGCTCAGGATGCAGGGAGGAGGTAGCTAGGGACTGTGTGCAGCAGCTGCCTGCACTGATTGACTCCAGCTTCCCAGCTCTGACCTGGCCAAGCGGTGGGGTGTCAGGGGCGGAGAGAGGAGGAAGGGAAGGGTGTGAAGCTGCCCCCGCCGGGACTGCCCTGCTCTGGCACTGCAGTGGGGATGGGGGAGGGAGGCACCGGGCTCAGGGTTTCAGCACCATGTCATGCAGTGCTCGGGCTCAGGCTTTCTGGGCTTCAGCCATGGGGTCCCGCGGCCCCCCTGAAAGGGCTCAGGAGGCCATGGACTGCTGGTTGAGAACCACTGCCTTAGTGGATGAGAAACCAGTGGGGGGATTCAGAAGGGGAGGGAGGTGTGATCAAATCCGGAGGAAAGGAAAATGACTCCAGTGGCTGTGTTTCATGTGTACTGAAGGGAGGGGAGGGGTGAGTCTGGGCTGCCAGAAAGGAGGAGGTTGCAATAACTGAGATGGGAAAAATGAAAAGCATCATGAGAGGTTTGCTCGTCCTGCTGTCTGTGGCCCAATCCTGAATCGTTACTCAATTGTCCTTATTGAGGCAAAGATTTTATTGAAGTAGGAGCTATAGGTGTCAGGAATTGGTCCAGGAGTCAGTTCTGGTGCATTTGGTTACAGTAGCAGGTCCTCATCCTTACTCTCTTTCTCTGGATACCAATGGTCCCTTGGCATGGTCTCCACTGTCTTTCTGAAGGGGTTGCTGGCTGTTTCAGTCCATTGCTTTGCCATGTCTTGCACTCCTATGCTCTGCCATGTGCTGGCCCTGTACCACAGACTACCAAGGCTGCTGTGAGGAATTGGAACTTTCTGGCTGCTCTCAGATAAACTGAAGACCTCCCAATTAGCAGCCAAGCAACTTTTCCTGGTGGGGCTGGCTCAAACACACCGCAGTCTTCCCTTTGCCTTCTGGAGGCCATGTCACAAAGGGAGTTGAAGCAGGGCAGTCACAACCCCCACTCAGGAAATCAATCTTCACTTTGCAAGTGCTTGCCCAGACCATGTAATGGGGTTGAACAGCTCAGCTGGCAGCAGCTGGGAATGCTCTAAATTGCACTGGCTTGTAACAGGCCCTTAAGAGCCATTGTGTTGGCAGGCAGCACTGGAGTGCAGTGACTTCTCATTGTGCCTCCTCCCACCTTAACACTCCCCCACTACATGTGGGGCAGAGGGCAAATATACTGGTCACTAAGTGAGTAGTTTTCTGTTCCCTGAGTTGACCAGAGCAGGGGCTGCACTAGAGTAATCAGGAACCTGCTAGAACCAATTAAGGCAGACAGGCTGATTAGATCACATGCAGCCATCAAGGCAGGCTAATCAGGGCACCTGGGTTTAAAAAGGAGCTCACTCCAGTCAGGTGGGGAAGAGCTAGAGGAGAGGAAGTGATTGTGTGAGGAGCTGGAGCAAGAGGTACAAGGAGCTGAGAGTGAGATGTGAGAGGCTGTGCTGCTGGAGGACTACGGAGTACAAGTGTTATCAGACACCAGGAGAGGTCCTGTGGTGAGGATTAAAGAACGGTGTTTGGAGGAGGCCATGGGGGAAGTAACCTAGAGAGGGTAGAGCTGTCAATGCAGCTGTACAAGACGGCACTATAGACACGCTGCATCCACAGCGCCACTGGGACTGGAAGCCAGAGTAGAGGGTGGGCCTGGGTTCACAAACCTCTCAACTCCTGATCAGACACAGGAGGAGTTGATTCAGACTGTGGAGAAGATCACTGAGGTGAGCAAATCTGCCAATAAGCGCAGGACCCGCCAAGGTAGAGGAGGAATTTTGTCACACTATTTTAAAACGTTTTTGGTTTTTCAAACAAAATTAAAGGAAATTTCTAAATGGAAAGTCATTTTGAACCAAAAAATTGAAATATTTTTATTTTGTCAGAATTTTTTGTAGGTTTTTTTCTAACAGAAGCAATCTGGTAAAACTGACCCAAATTTGCTGTCACTGAATCTGACTTTTTGCTGAAAAATCCAAAGCTTCCTCCATGCTTGTTGCTCGAGCATGTTTAACAGAGCGGGGAGTCTTCCTTAACGCATCAATGCCTCCTTTCCAGCTGCCACTCATGGAGAAAGTTCAGCAAGGCTAGAGATGGTGTCAGCCCTGGTCAGTGAGGGAAGTGAGGGGTGGCTCTCTGACCAGGTATAATGGCCTGATGACTAAACACCTCTGTGCGCTCTGGGAGGCTCATTTAAAAGCAACGTGAATATCTTGGTTCTCAGCTTACCCACGTGAAAGTAGCCAATGTGGAGGCAGAGATAGGGGACATCTCTGTGCAAGCTGTGGGTTTGGCAAAGGACAAGGATCTGTTGGAGATCAAAGAGGATCTCACTGAAAATAAATGAGGAAGCAAAAATATTAAGACTTGTGTGTCTTCTGCAGCCTGCTCGGTTTACACCTGGAGGGGAGCAGGGGAATGCTGTGATTAAATAGCTACTGGGGAGTGTGGGATCTCATCCCCACTTCTTCAGTTTATCACCGAATTAAGCTGAACCAGGGAAGCACATTTAAGTGTGGACGTTAGGCGTTTGTGTCAGCGTAACTAGACTGATTTCATCCCCTGGCTGCAGGGTTTCTAACATAGACATGCCCTGAGTTAGTCAAAGGGATTGGATTTACATCAGTTTTCACATCACTTCTGAATTTGGCCCCACGGTTCAAGGAGGCTGGAGTCAGGTCACTTCCAGGACTCAAGCAAACATTACCCTTTGCCCTCACAAAGAGTACTGGATATGGCAATATGGATTCTGCAGTAGCCATGCATCAGGCATAATGTTGCCCCTTGGTAGTCTCTGGCACAAGCAACAAGTCTGGATGGATGAGTGTACTTTCCCTGCTGGGATATTTTGGTTTGTTATTGAGTTAGACTCCTGGCAGTGTCACTCCAGAGTGAACGTTTATGGAAAGTAATGAGAGTGTTTGCTTTTTTCTCCTCTCACCTTCCCTTGCCACAAGAGGATGCTCTGATGTTTCCTGGAGGCAGTAGGCTTTCATTTGTTTAACCTATTAGTACCCTACTCCCTTGTGGGACAGCACTCTGTGCTGTGAGCCAGTTACATCTCACAAGCTGAGTATGGTTGGTCCTGACTAGCTGTTCTGTGCAAGGTCCCCAGTGCTTTGGGAAGTGGTGCTTATGGCCAAGTATAAGATATGTTCCCTATGAGACTGTACTGAACAAGAGGTCAGTCTTGCGACATGATGTTGGCCCTCAACTCCCATTGGACCCAGAGGGCACTAGGGCTAGTTGGACATTTTTGATGAAAAATTGGGATTTTGATTACATGACAAGTTTTGCAGAAAGCATCTGCTTTCCTTGAAAATTTTTCATTTTCTTTTTATGGGGAAACCAAAATATTTGGGTTGAAAAATGTTCAGTTTGCAGGAGATTTTGGCCATTTTCCCCCCCATTTTTTTGGTTGCCACAAACCATACAATTTGGGGGGAGGGGTTGAGCGAAATATTTCGATTTTTTACAGAAAATGTTGTTGAAAAAATATATATATATTCATTCTCAGCAACATTTTCCACCCCCACAAATGATCTGTCCTGCTCTGCTGAGCACACCTGCAGGTTACAACTCTCCTAGTGGTGTAGAATTGCTGTACTGTTAGAAATAGCATCCTTGGCTGAATTGAAATCTGAAGGCCTAGCTTCTTAGGATCATTGAGGACTTCTTTCCAAAAGCCCAGGGATGTGAATTGTGGTGTCCTGGCCAAACTGAACTCATTCAGCCTTGCCAAAATTTTCCATGTGCACATTCATTTGGATACAGGAATTTTCTACGCTTCTCATCCCTAAGTGCTGTGCTGCATGGTCTCAACATTCAGGTGATGTCACTGGGTTTGGAAAGGAATCCATTGACCCATCTTGTCAAACAAATCCATTCATAACCTTTGGAGCGGTAAGATGGCTGCTGGAAAGCCAATAAACAGAACACCAGTTTAATGTAACAAAATAATAGTTTTCCGAATGATTGTTTTTCCACTTTTTTCCTTTCAGGCTCAATCTCTTTTCCTTTCTCTTGCTCTCTAGAGTGGCAGTGTGGTTGGGTTAGAAGTGGGACTTGGGATCTACTCCTGACTCACTGCAAGGCTTTGGGCTAATCATGTAGCTACTCTATACCTTTCCTCATCTGTAAATTCAGGATAATACTCAGCCAGTGCTTTGAAATCCTCAGGTTATAGATGCTGTACATGCAAAGCGTTATTGTGGTTTGGAAACACTCCATAGAGAATACATAGCTTCCCTCCATCCCCCATAACCTCCTTAGTTGGCATAGATATATCTTAAGTGAATGGTAAGTCAGTTCAGTCTATGAGCTGTTCAGAAGTTTGCTACAGATGAACAGAGTTGGGAAGCTGTCATCTGAAAAGTAACAGCCGAGATGTTCAAAAATGACTCATGATTTTTGAGCACACAACTTGTGACATCTTAAAGGGCTCTGATTTCCAAAGGGTGGCTGCTCGGCATGTTCTGAAAACCAGGCCCCTACAACGTGTCGCAAGTTTGCTGCCTAAACACTGAGGTCCCTAGAATCTGACATCGCTTCTGAAAGTCTTGGCCCACTTTGACATCACCTGCTTCCGAGAGAAAACTACAAAGAAAGGCAAGTTTGGGATAGTTGGTTTAATGCACTGTCACCAGTGCTCACCATTTTATTGTGAGTCTTGTGATTTCTAGTGTTTTTCTTAATGTCACTGCTGCCAGAATCCGATTACCTGAGAATGTAGCTTTCATTTACAATCCTATGTTGCTGGCAAGCCTTCATGGTTGCAGAGAAAAGCTGGAGAACAGAAATCCCAAACACCAGCAGGCCAATAAAAAGCCTTCCCAAATTAGTATTTTTTATATCTCATGATTTTTAAACCAATCTCATGATTTGGGGGATTAACTTGTGAGTTTGGAATGTGTAAGGCTGGCAACATTGTTAATGTAACACAATATTTCAGTACATTTAAATCACAGTACTCTACAGGACTTATGGCAGAAGATCTATTGCTGGTACTTATATGGCCCACGTTACAATTGCATCTGAACACCTCCCAGTCTTTCTTGTATTTATCCTCACACACCCCTGTGGGTTAAGGAAGCACAACTCTGTCTATTTTATGATGGGATACTGAGGCGCAGGGAGTCTAAGGGTATGTCTACTCTGCCCGGCGGGTCTGGCATGATGGTACTCAGGTGGCTAGCCCAAGCAGCCACTGCCACTAGCATGCCACTAGCATGTGTCTGTCTGTCTGTGCTGCAAAGCACACTACCGGCTGCAGTGTAGACAAACCCCAAGAGACTTATCCCAGGTTACACAAGAAGTCAATGGTGCAGCATTGCCAGGAACTTCAGCCCAGATCTCCAGTGCCTCAGGCTAACACCCCAACTGCTAGAACATTCCACTTGCTTTCTAGAAAAACACTCCCGTGTTTTGCAAGTCAGTTG
This sequence comes from Chelonoidis abingdonii, assembly GCF_003597395.2. Classification (NCBI taxonomy): domain Eukaryota; kingdom Metazoa; phylum Chordata; order Testudines; family Testudinidae; genus Chelonoidis; species Chelonoidis abingdonii. The sequence continues at coordinate 8,794,744 of NC_133784.1, forward strand.
CATTAATCTACAATCTTCAGAGGGACTTCTGCTATTTAGATTGCAAGTTCTTTGGGGGTAAGGACTGTCTTTTCTTCTGCATTTGCACAGCACCTACTGCAATGGGCTCCCGATTGCCATTGGGGTCCCTAAGCGCTCCCATGATATCAATAGTAGTAATATTAAATACATAAAATGACAGGCCGTGCCCAAAAGAGTTTACCATTGGCTTCAGCTGGATTTGGATCCGACGCATACACAACACAGTATTTGATCATGATTTGTTCTCTTACCCATTTTCTAAGCTGGTTTTTTTATTGGTAAGAGGAGACCACTTAAAAGCTCAGTAAAATATTATTAGGCTGTATTTCCCACTGACATTTTTAATTGTGGGGAGGAAGAAGAGATCTGCTACAAATCCCTCTCCTCTTCTAGAATTTTAGTGTAAGAATCCAACAGAGGAAAATAGCATAGATTGTTTTATTTAAAATAATCCCAAATGCTTTCTCTCCTGGTGGATTCTGAACCTCATTGAAACAGCCATTTGATTTTTAATAATGTAGCCACGTTTCTATAAAAATATTTTATAAAGTGGTTCAGAGCCCAATGCATGAAGGCTGTCTCTGTATTTCACAGGGCAGCAGGGGATCGGCCATTTCAGGCGAGAGTTTCTTTCATCTGAGAGAAAGAAAGCCGCTGCGTTAGCGGCTCTCAGATTTCACAATTATAGGAACTCATTCCTCATATGACAACCCATGTTATGAATTGAGTGAGAGGAGGGGGTCCAGAGAACGTCCATGTTGCTGAGTTCAGAAAGTGGTTTTGAAATTTGGTTTTCTTTTGCACTGGAAGGAAACTGAGACCTTTGGAAACTTTTTCACAAAAATACCAGAGACACTCTCCATCCTAGATAGCCAGATGTTGCTCAGAGCACTCATCTAGGAGGTGAAAGATCTAGGTTAAAGTTCCTGAATCAGAACAGGGACTTGAACCAAGGTCTCCTCCATCTCTGGGGAGTGCCCTGGCCACCAGACTGTCTGCTATTCTGGAGCAGGCCTCTCCTTCTCTATTAAAGCAGAAATTTCATCCTGGGTGTAGGCTCTGGGGTGGGAGTGGGGGTGTAGGAAGGAGTGAGGGGTGCAGGTTCTGGGAGGGAGTTTGGGGGTGGGAAGGGGTGTGTGGGAAGGGGGAGATAGTGCACACTCTGGGAGGGGTTGCATGCTCTGGGAGGGAGTTTGGGGATATGCGGGAGTGCAGGGGGATGAGGGTTGGGGCTGAGGATGAGGGATTCATGATGCAGGAAGGGGCTCAGGGCTAGGGCAGAGGGCTGCGGTGTGGGGTGAGGGCTGTGGGGCTGAGGATGAGGCATTCATGATGTGGGGGTGCTCAGGGCTGGAGAAGAGGATTAGGGTGCAGGGGGAAGAGGGTTGGGGCTGAGGATGAGGAGTTCATGCTGCGGGGGTGCTCAGAGCTGGAGCAGAGGATGAGGGTGCAGGAGAATGAGGGTTGGGGCTTAGGATGAGGGGTTCATGCTGCGGGGGGGCTCAGGGCTGGGGAAGAGAATTAGGGTGCAGGGGAATGAGGGTTGGGGCTGAGGATGAGGGGTTCATGCTGTGGGGGGGCTCAGGGCTCGGGCAAAGGATTAGGGTGTGGGGTGAGGGCTGTGGGGCTGAGGATGAGGATGAGGGTGCAGGGGGATGAGGACTCTGGCTGGGAATGAGGAGTTCATGCTGTGGGGGGGGCTCAGGGCTGGGTCAGACGATTAGGGTGCAGGGGGATGAGGGCTCTATTTGAGGATAAAGGGTTTGGGGCATTGGAAGGGCTCAAGGCTAGGTCAGAAGGGCAGGGTAAGGTCAGCCTGCCCTGCCATTAGTGGATGGCAGGCACTAGGACCCTGGGGCAGCAGACAGCAGGCAGAGCAGAGGCGTCACACTGCTTTCTGTCAGGCAGGGACACGGCGGGACGGAGGTGGGGGAGACCCGCAAGGGCTGGGGCCTGATCCAGGCAGGGCCAGGGGAGAGACCCAGCTCCAAATATTGCTGGGAGCAGGGCCCCCAGCGCTGAATATTCCTGGTCCCCGAGCACCGCAAACATATATAACCTGCCACCTATGGGTATAGTGACTCCATGTGCTGGGATAGGGGAGGGAGGTGGGGAAGGAGCCACTGGGCTGGCTCTATACTACCAAGGGTTTAGTCAACAAGGGCAGCTTTGTACCAATACATGAGCCCATTACTGCCCTAGTGCACCTAAGGATAGGGCTCAGGCTGTGTCCATGCTACATAATGCCACATGATCTATATCTATATATGATCTATATAGATCCAGAGACTCACAAACCAGAAGGGACCATTGTGATCGTCTAGGTCAGTGGTTCTCAAACTTATCTGATCGCACCCCTCTTCTTTGTATCTATAGTAGTTTACCCCCAGCCCCCATCACACAAGTAAATATGCTGATAAAAAAAACACCATGCAGCTTTCGCTAAATATTAAAAGTAGTGAGGCATCCATTCAAACACAGCCAGTGATCCATTGTAATAAGAGCAAAAGCAAAACTGCCATTGTGGCCAATGCTTACAATTGAATGCAAGCATTGTAGCAAAGGGATTAACGTACAGATGGCAGTGACTCTGTATAATGCTAGGCAAGCTTAACAGAAATCCATCAAAATGCATAGCACCATGTGAAGACCTGATATGTCTGGAGGAATCAGCATAGCTAGTTACTCATTGCTGTGGGTAAAATGTGCGCAGTACATTTTTTCCCCTAAAGCTTCTAATGCCCCCAGAATATATTTTGGGCCTGCTTAAGGGGGGCTGCCCCTCCAGTTTGAGAACCTCTGATCTAGTCTGACCTCCGGTATAACACAGGCCAGAGAACTCCCCCAAAATAATTCTTAGAGCAGCTCTTGTTGAAAAACAACCAATCTTGATTTAATAAATGTCAGTGATGGAGAATCCACCATGACCCTTGGTCAACTGTTGCAATACTTAGTTACTCTCATTGTTAACATTTTATGCTTTATTTCCAGTCAGAATTTGTCTAATTTCAACTTCCAGCCATTGGATCATGTTCAACCTTTCTCAGCTAGATTGAAGAGCCTATTGTTAAATATTTGTTCCCCAAGTAGGTACTTATAGACTGTGATCAAGTCATCTCTTAGCCTTCTCTTGCTAAATAGATTGAGCTCTTTGAGTCGATCACTATAATATAAGGCATGTTTTCTAAACCTTTCATCATTTTCATGGCAATTCTGTAAACCCTCTCCAATTTATCAACGTCCTTCCTGAATCGTAGGCACCAGAACTGGACACAGGATTCCAGCAACAGTCGCACCAGTGCCAAATACAGAAGTAAAATAACCTCTCTGCTCCTGCTTAAGATTCCCCTGTTTGTGCATCCCAGGATCGTATTAGCCCTTTTGGCCACAGTGTCACGCTGGGAGCTCATGTTCAGTTGATTATCGTCACAACCCCACATTTTTTTTTTCAGACTCACTGCTTTCCAGGATCGAGTCCACCGTATTGTAATATAGCCGATATTCTTTGTTCCGACATGAACACATTTACATTTAGCTGTACTAAAACACACAGTATTTGCTTGCACCCAGTTTACCAAGTCATCCAGATGTCTCTCTAGCAGTGATGTGTCCTCTCCTTTATTTACCACTCCCCCAATTTTGAGTTATCTGGAAACTTTAACAGTGATAATTTTGTTTTCTTCCAGGTCACTGATAAAAATGTTGAATAGCGTAGGGTCAAGAACCAATTCCTGTGGGATCCCACTGGAAACATGGATTAAAAGTTGACTAAGTGTATTATGTCAACACTATCACCTTTATCAACCAGACTTGTAATCTGATAAAAAAAAAAAACTCTCAAGTTGGTTTGACAGGATCTATCCATTTGTGGTCACTACCAGCAATGCTGATGTAGTTTAGAATAGTGGTTCTCAACCAGGGGTCCAGGGCCCCCTGGGGGTCTGTGAGCAAGTTTAAGGGGGTCCATCAAGCAGGGCTAACATTAGACTCGTTGGGGCCCAGGGCAGAAAGCCAAAGCCCCACCGCATGGGGCTGAAGTCTGGGGCCCTGAGCCTCACCGCCTGGGGCTGAAGCCAAAGCCTGAGCAACTTAGCTTCACGGGGCCCCCTGTGGCATGGGGCCCAGGCAGCTGCCTTGCTTGCTACCACCTAATGCCAGCCCTGACTGTTATATGCAGTTGTGGCACAGGTGGGCCATAGAGTTTTTATTGCATGTTGGGGAGAAAGAAAAAGGTTGAGAACCCCTGATTTAGAATAATCATCCAGTTTATAAATCACTTCAGTTTCCAAGGCAAATACACCATGTAGACCTAAATGATTAATCATTTGTATCAATACATTATAATATCGCAAGGCTCTTAGTGGCATAAATTGAAGTAGTTTCATTGACTTCAGTGGAGTTATGCTGCTATGCAGGAGTGGAGGACTTGGGCCTGTATTTCTCCAGCAGGCACAGAGTGTTAATGTCTCTGAAATGTGTATTGGTGAAAGCCTGTAATCAGGGATGAGCTCTTTAAGGAACTACTGCATACTGGTTTTCAGATTATTCCTTTGAAATGCTGAGTTGGGTGATGATGAAGCCCCAGTTCATACCATTTTGTATGTGTGTGTCTAGGCGGTGGGGAAAGCAAAAGAAACGCCTTTTCGTCTGTCAGTCTCCATGCAATTTAGCTAAACATACTAGGCTCCGCCCTCCTCTCATTGGTATAAATCTCTCAAGGTTGTTGCACTGCGGTAACAACACAGGAGGGCCCAGAATCCAAGAGGTCAGTTTAGGCAGGCAGAGCAGATGTTGCAATATTCAGGAATCATGCCCTGACAGGAGTCGGGCTGGACCTGCACTGGACTGCTGTCCCATCTGTAAGCCACAAACTCATCTCACATATCTGTGCTGGGAAAGTCACTGTACTGGAGTCCTCTTGTAAACATGTATTATCACGTTTCTCCTAATGACCAGCCACAAATTCCAACTGCAGCTTAATTTGGCCTTTTGCAATTATTCCTGCTGCTCTTTGTGCTTTGACTAGTTAAACAAAACGGATGCATTCATGTCTTTCAACACTGCCCTGTGGTTTGGCTGCAAGACCTGCTACAAAACGTTCTCTGGAAATGTCCCTTCCCCACACAGAATGGGGGATTTGTGTTCAATTTGCTGTTGGCAGACAGAGAGTTGCATGTCTGCAGCGCCTTCCATCTGAGGATCTCAGCAGGCCATACAAGCTATAAAACCAGATGGGTCACATCCTAGGGAAACTCATGTAGGTAATAAGGAACCCAGTAAGATTCCCTTCACCAGGTGTCCTCTGGATCTTTACCAGGGGATGGAGGGCAAGTTTGACCCCTGTGGAAAGGGCAGGGATAGGATCTTCAAGGCAGTGGGTACCTGAGGTTGCTTGGGGGTATCCACAGAGGGCTTGAGCAGAAGCTGTTATGTTCCAGAGTTCCTGGCTTCACAGAATTATCATCTTTCCAGTAAAGCCCTCTCAGAGATGGGACAGGGAAAGTGGTTGTCTGGGGCACTGAGACCATGTGCATAATAGTTCATAACATTACATCAGAGTAGAAACCTTGGGGGAAATGCCTGTCTCTGCCATAGATCTCAATCCTCCAGAGAGCTTCAATGGGTATGGGAGAATGATGTCTTGGAGGCTGCACTTCTCCTTCCATGGCTCCAGACAAGGATCTATGGAGTGGGGGGGGGGGGGAAAGGGGGTTGTCCCACTATCTGCATAGTGGAGAGGATAATCTGAGTAGAAGGTATTTATTAATCCTCCCTGATCTTTGTGAGGCAGGACAGTGACAGAAAAGGGAACACAGGCCTCACTCCATTCATTCATCTTAGCCTCTCTTCTCTGATCAGTACCCTTTAACTGCAGTTGTAAAGTGCACTAAGGCAGTGCACAGGGCCAGAAGGGCGTATCGGGCCTGATTCTTGTGGTGTATTTAAAATCATGTTACAATGATAAACTATCATTTTAAATTATTGGGGGGAGAAGGGGTTCCTGGTCCTGCTTGCAAGTTAGAGAGTGATCTGAGTCTTCAGCAGTCAGCCTGCAAAAGCCAGCCTAGAGCAATGTGGAGGAGTTGTACCTCTATGCCTTAGGGAGCAGCCTGCTTTGTCTTTCTCTGTGTTTGGTTCTTGTGTGTTAAAGTTCTGGATTTTAAGAAATAATTTCATGTTACATTGCAGCTTTTTAGAAAGACTGTTATGTTTTTATCCAATTTCACTGTGTGTATGCTGCAAACAGAACAATTCTGATGTCACACTTGTTTTATACCAGTGTAAATCGATTAGCTTCAATGGCATTCTTCCTGATATAAACCAGTGTCAGTGAGAACTTTAGAATGTCCTTGTGGAATTGTGAACTCACATTTACTTTGGAGTAATAAATATCTGGCTAAACTCTCTTTCCCCTGAATTCTGTCTGAGACCTCTTTCTATTTATGCCAGCTCTCCCTTTTATTATCTTACACTTCCTGATTGTCACATTAAAATCTCCTCATTTCCCACAGGTCTGACCAAATCTCCGCGTTCTCCTGATCTCTGTTTCTGATCAGTTATCACTGCTCTTTTTGGCTCTGTTTTATCTGTAAAATTGATCCCTGCTGAATTTCATTCTCCCAATGGTTGTCAGTGAACTTGGCTGGATATTACTGGTCCCAGTACTGAGCCCTGGTGGAAACCATTGGATATCTCCCTCTGTCCTGAGGCCGCACCATTCCCTACAAAGAAAGCAGTGTTCATGTACTTGGTTTCATGCTCTCTGTGCATTAAAAACAAATATTACAGGACCAATAACAATATGCGCCTTTGAGGCGGTGGGATTCCTGCAGCATTATCCCTCCCATCCATGGGGTTTGGTCCTCCAGCCTGCAGCTGTCTGGAGATCTGAGGCTCAGTATGTTCACAAAGGGAATTCCTGCATTGAGCCAGATGCCCAGCAATGCTTGCTAGGACTCTACAGTCCTCCAAGGCAGCGCTGCTCTGTCTGAAACTTTGTTTCCATTGTTTCTTCACCTTTCTCTGTGCCTGTCTCACTTGGAAGAGGTAGATCATCAGCGGCAAGGGCCAGATTAAAAATGTTGAGGTCCTGTGCATTATTGCAGTCAGATTCCCTTCCCCTGTCCCTGGGGGCTGGGATGCCCCAGCGGGGGCGGGGGAAGTCTGGGGAGGACAAGGGCTGCTCCAGCCCCCTAGAAATGGAAGAGCCTGAGGAGGGGACAGATCAGGTCTTGTGACCAGATGAGGGGTGGTGGTGGGAAGGACTGGGGAGGGTGGAAGACCCTGGAGGCGTGTTGGAGAATGAGCTGGCCCCACACTCATGCCACAATGGCTCCTGTCCCAAAGGGCTGGTCCAGCACCCTGCTCTGACCCATTGGGTCTCACTGCAGTGTGCAGTAGGGTGACCACCCATCCCTAATTGGGCAGGATAGTCCCCAAATGTACATTTCAAGTCCTGCTCTTGGTCTGAATGACACCAGGACAGCATTTGTCCTGGATTCCCTGCAGCACTGCTTTGCTCCTGCCTAAGGCTCAGGGGTGATACCAGCCTCTTCCCGGGGGGGAAGGGAGGGCTGAGTTGGGTCTTAACCCCCCCTCCACATTGCATAAGGCCCTGCCCCCTGCTCCTCCTCTCCCCCTGAGGCCCTGTTCCTGACAAGGCCAGAAGCCAGAGCCAGAGTAGTATTAGGTGCTCGGGGCGAGGACAGTGTGCAGAGACCCCATGGCCGTGCTTCTGCATAGGAACTGGAGAGAAATGCCAGCCGCTTCTGGGAGCTGCATCTAGCATGGGTTGTAGATGTTTGATGATACCCATATGAGTTCCAGTGTGGGGTGGTTGATGATAACTACGGATGTACAGTCAGAGGGGATTTTATTTCTGTAGTAAAGCAGGTTCTCTTGGGGTATCCGGGTGGCCTGTTCCATGATGCGATCTACTTCTCTGGTGGAATGTCCTTGTTTGGTGAATGCAGTTTTAAGTGTGTTAAGGTGTGTATCCAAAGTCCCTGGATCTGTTAAGCTCAGTTAATGTGCCCTTAATTACTCAATTAGTACTTAACATAAATACTCCCAATGAATCTAAACAATGCTTATGCCGTTGCATTGAGAAAGTGACCATTTTTTTTCATCAGGTTTCATCTAGTTTTATGCAACTAAATAAACACATCCCAGTTTTGGGATTTGCTTGAAAATTCCATCCTTCTCCACCCCATTTTAATTTTTGTTTAAATTGGTTAAGTAGAACTGGTCAAAAATACTAATTATTTTTCATGGGCATTTTTTGGGGGGGATTTAATTTCTCATGAAAGAACCCTTATTTTTGTTGTTAAAAACTGAAAACTAAAACATGTTCAGTTTCCAAAACTGTTTTCATGACACTTTTTCAGATTTTGGTAGATATTTTCAGTTTCCAAGCCCCCCAAAATGTACTAAAAATCAAAAGATTTTAGTGCAAACTTTTCAGTTTCCAGTTTTTGTGTGAAATAAACAGAAAATTTGGACCTATTTTTTTTCATTTTGCTGAAAATCATTTTTCATTTAAAAAAATGTTAATGAAAAAATTTCAACCAGTTGTTCTGCTCAGGTCTGCAAAATGTACCTTCAAGTGATGAATGACTTAGGTCGAGATGGGCCCTGAATCTGATCTCAGTGAAGGTCTGAATAATTCCATTTCCTTACCGATAATTTTGCACTGAATGAGAATATTCCGGGACTAAAGTTAAAACGCCCATTTCTGAGATCCTCACTAGACTAAACTTCCAGCGCCCATAGGACCATACGCATCCCTTCTGTTTCTTCAGTAATGATTTTGTGTAGTATTATCCCTCACCTCATAGCGTCCGCTAGCCTCTTCTGGCCTTGGAACTGGTGATACACTGCAAGGCTGCAATTCATTGAACAGGGTCTGCATAGGGGTGTGATCTGTTGAGGGCTCTTTCTGACCCAAAGTGCAATGTGATCCTGAGTTACTGCTGCTCCAGAGAGTTATTACTCCCTCGACTACTTTAAGAAACTATAGAGAGGGCTGTATTTGGGGCTGGGTCAGCCAGTCAGAGCACAGCACTTGTGCTGGCCATGCTGCCACTGTCAGGGTGAGATGCTCAAAGGGGGAGGAACTGGGATCCTGGTGCTGAGTGGCCTGAGGATTTTACTCTCTGCTCATTCCAACAGGCTTCTCCAGCTACCTAATCTATACTGACACATGCCCCTCCACCTTGTGAGCATGATCATGTGGCAGTGGAGCGAGGGAGAAATCCATGTACCTGCCCTGCCCAAACCCTCTGCTTCAGTTCTAGGTAATTCTGGGGCGGGGCCAGCATTGGTGAGCTTGTTTTGACTTGATTGAGCTTCACTGTGCACTGCTGCAGTGTGCCTCTCAGTTCTGTCCATACTGAAGAGCTGACAGAAATGCAGAACTGGATTCGATTTTGACTCATCCTCATGTCAGCGCAGCTTCCGTCGTGCTCTCCCCCCAGATCGTCTAGGGATGGTCAGTGGGCTGAGGAATGAGAGGTGAAGCAGAAAGGCCACATCTGGAGTTTTTGATACGTGGCTGGAGCCGCAGCTCTGGCGGCTGACAAAAATCAAGCCATGGCTTGTACAGTAAGTCAATGTGATCTGGGAAGATTAGCACGAGTCACCACACTGCCACTTTAAAGGTCACTTCTGTGGCTAGCTCTGCAGCTCAGTGCTAAAGAAAGTCCAAAGCTAAAGGTCACTGGAGTTAAATATTTTAGCAAAGTGTGTAAGATTTGTTGAATCCAGCACCATTCACGAGAAATGCAATTTCCCATTGTCAGCTGGTCAAAGGCTGCATTTCATCAGTGCGCACAATGACCTGACCTCAGTAATTCACAGGTTCATAAAGCTGAAGGTCAGAAGGGATTATTAGCTCTAGAGCCATGCAAATGATGGGGTTTTCAGTTTACGGACAATTCCGAAAAATCATAAAGAAATTTCTTTGCAGTGGTGCTGTAGCCATGTCGGTCCCAGGATATTAGAGACAAGATGGGTGAGGTCCTGTCTTTTACTGGGCCAACTTCTGCTGGTGAGAGAGACAAGCTCTGTGGAAGCTCGCAAGCTTGTCCCTCTCACCAACAGAAGTTGGTCCAATAAAAGATATTACCTCACCCACCTTAACTCTATAACAAAAATTGTTTCGGGTCAAACCAAAAATGAATCTTTTTTTGAAAATTTCATCTAATTGAACAGTTTTTTTTCAAAAAAAAAAGGGTCTTCTAATGTATGCGCAATGAGTCTCAGCTGGCACATAACCGGGATTCATCACTGAATTTGGTCCACTGGTTGGACCATTAGTTTCCCTGGCCCAGGCCAGGTGCTGGTGGGGAGCATGACATGAATGCTGATCCAATTAAACTTTTCCTTTTTGTAATATTTTCCAACTACATTATTTAGATTTTGATCATGTAAAACTTGTTATTATTATTTTTAAATATAATTAAAGAAAATATTGCAAGGAAAATTCATTTCGAACTGAAAAATCAAAATATTTTATTGAGAAAATGTCTAAATGAAGCATTTCAATTTTTTCTCTTTTATTTTCCCCCGTGGAAACAATTTGGTGAAAACAACATGAATTTGTGATATGTCTTGGTTTCACAAATCTGCATTTTTCATCAAAAATATTCATTTGAAAAATCTCATCCAGCTGTAGTTAGATCATGTAGTTTGACTTCCTCCCCTTAGCTCCCGACAGAGTATAGCAGCTCAGCATGAAGTTCTGGGAAACAACAACAAAAAAGGATGGACACATCTTTTAGCATTGGGACTATTACTCTGTTCATTCATACAAAATTCAGACAATCATCACAAACCAGCATACATTTTGGGAAAGTGTCTGAAATTTTAGCGGTCATCTGCTTGGAATCTCAGAACTTTTGGCATGTCACTTGTTGCTGTCATAGACTCTAGAATGGATTTTTGGCATTGTTGATTATATTGCTAATTTCAGAACCTGTGCCTCCAGATATATAAAGTTACAAGGGAATGGAAACTGTACAGAAAAAATGAATGCTGCTGCAACTGCAAGGTAGTACAACCTTTATGCTAGCCATACAAATTACTTTCCTTGAAGGAAACTTGACAATGCAAATTCACCTGTCAAAACAGGGATAAGCAGAAATGAGAAGAGCATATTTGGGTCATAAACAGAAGCAATGGAGTCTAGTGGTTCGAGGAGAGAACTGTGAATTCAGCATTCTATTCCTGGGCTTGGCACTGACTCGGTGGATGATCTTGGCCAACTCTGTGTGCTGTTTCCTCAGCTGTGAAATGAGGCTTTTTCCTTATTTCAGTGTGGTTGTGTGGGGCTTAATTAATTCATGTTTGTAAAGCACTTTGAAATCCACAGTTAGTCATATTCATTGATTACAGAGCTGCAAATGATACAGTAAAAGACATAGCACATTCCTGTTTTTAAAAAGCAGAGCATAGGCTAAATACCAGACAAGATCTTAATTAAGTATCCTGTGCAGAAGAAATACTCTGACTGGCCCAGTGCTCCCTGACACCAAGACAGGGTGTTGTTAAGTCTCGAACTCGTCAACTCCCTGCCCAGAGGCAAAAATAGCTTTCCACCAAATCTCCCAAACCTTGTGATAAATAAATGTAATCACAGGGAAGAAGTCAAAGATTGCAATAGACCAGAAGGCGTGAGGAAATGGTCAGCAGTGTTTGGGAACTGTTTACTTGACAAATATTTAGCCAACTTGGAGGTATTCTTGAGGGGAAAAAATGGCCTTGGTTCATGTGAATGAATGTTTTGCCGCTGATTACATCTGAGCTTGGGTAAACTGTGCAATGACAAAGAAACCAGAGACTCTAATGAGGAAACGTTTGGGTAGCATGTGAGAGATCAAAACCACAGATATTGCTATCCCCAGGAGACAGACCTTATTCTGAGGATTGGAAATTAGTTTGGGAATATTGGACTCTGTTCAAGGAATATATCCCATTATGTGCAGTATCTCCCAATCTTTACCCCAGAAATGGCCCTGAGAAGCCAAATCGTGCTTTGCAATAATTAAAGGAAAACATATGTGCAACGAGATGCCTATTTCTTGCCGGGGTTTTCATTAGCCTGTCTTCTGCAAAATATTACAGTGGCTCCAATCAGTGTAGCCTAGCACTACACCCCTTCCTGCACATTGCTAGACTCAGAGTGGCATCGTGAATTCAATAGGTACTGAGTTTTCTGCGTAGTGACTTCTGCATACACAAAAAGGAGCCTGATCCTTCACCCAGATGAGCCATCCCTATTCATACAAGTTGTTTTATTTGCTGTAGTGTGACTACTTGCAGGAATAAGTTCTACTTGTACAAGTAAAAGCTGCAGGATCAGGCTCCAGTCATTGTGTTACTTTTAAACTGAGTACGTCTACGCTGTAATGAAACTCTTGTGGATGGCCTGCGTCAGCTGACCCAGACCAGCACCAGGTGTTTAATTGCAGGGTAGACGTATCCACAGAGGCCACGATTTTACAAAATGGGAGCCTAGAGTAAAATTGTTAAGTCCATGGTTAGGCACCTAAATAAGTGGCATTATTTTCAAAAATGCTGAGCCCCCCGTAGCACCCACTGACTTTATTGGGAGGTGCTGCGTGCTCTGCACTTTTGAAAATTAGGCCACTAATTTAGGTCCCTAAACATGGGTATCAGAAACTAACTTTAGGTTGTCTCTTTTGAAAATCTTGGCTAACGCAGAATGGAGGAAACACAAATAAACCCATCACAATAAATGTATGTATTTCTGCAGCATAAGGAATTTCAGCTTAAAATGAATGAATTTTCTATTACAACGGGCTTAAGCCACGTTCTGGATCCACTTTCAGCAATGCTTATGAAAGATCAGTGGTAGATAGTTATACCCAGTCCACAGCTGTGTGTAATGGCCTAGATTCCATGGAAATACAAATGAGGCTTGTGGGTAAGTGACGTTAACTGGCTTGAGTTTCATATACATATATTAAATTTTTTTTTAAAAAGAGTAGGTCTTTTGAGGTTTTAAATATTTCCCAACTGGGTGTTGTTAGTTCAGGGGCGAGTTCTGTTGCTTTAAAGAAAAAAAAAAAAAAAAAGAGTACAATTAATATTATGAACAATCATCTTACACTGAACTGCAAAGGTTCAACGTATGCCATGTTGCAAACCCATTTCACACCCAATAACTGGCGTATGGCCTAGCACTGCCCACATGTCAGCAGACATGGCAGGGTTAGGGTGACCAGATATCCCAATTTTATTGTCCTTTCTGCCAGAGATGAAAAGAAATGGAACAAACAGCGCTGTTGCTGATGATGCCCCAACATTTCCTGAGATTATTCCAAACCCAACAAAAAAAGGTCAAATAATCCCAGCTAAAAAGCACTTGTAGTTATGGAGGTTCTGGTTTTGGAGCAAACCATTTTGGATCCAGGCTGCCTCTGATTATGCGACCGTATGTCATGCTTCATGAAACCTGACATTTCAAGCCTGCAAATGCAGATTACATTATAGGCAAATGGGAGCTGTGCTATAGGAAAGATTCATATAACAATTTAAGAGCTGTTTTTTCCAAATACTCTAAAATTGGCATGCTTACTTGGAGTGCCTCATGGGGCTTTGAGTAGGCATAACCAAATTTGGTCTAAATTTGGGGATTTTTTTCAAAAGGGTTCCAGAGTCCCCACTGCATCGCAGTGTAGTATCAAAATTGTATGCTTCTTATCACTTTTTTTGGAGGGCAGGGATTAGTTGCCCTGAGTACGATCCCTTCTGAGACCACAGGTACATACTAGCCCCTCCTCCTGGTTGCGTTGTTGTGGTTATGCTCTATTTTAGCACACTAGCTTGATCAGAGCTAGTGAGGGTACGTCTCCTCGAGCTGGAAATATCAGCCCCGCTTGAAGTATAGATGTGCCCTTGGTGTCTCTGGGTGGATGGAGCTCCGTTTGCAAATTTGAGTGGCATGTTCACTTTGGAGAGAGTTCAGCAGCTCGCAAGTGCACCCCGAGTGCTGTTTAACCTGGGACGTTTTTTTAGTCAGCAGTGCTGAGTCTGGGCTATGAAGCCCAGATGGCTGTGTGGGGCTACAGTGATATGGGAGGGACTTGGTACCACACTGTAGCTCCAGAGAGGCCTGTGGAAAATCTGCTGAACTCCTGCTGGGAAGCACTGGGAATGGTGGACAGAGTCTGTGCCAGGCACTTGGAACGGACATGCCTGGTGCATGGCACAGGCACAGACTGCTGAGTCTGGGCTGGGGAGCTGAGAACAGACATGTTCAGTGCATGCACCAAGCACACACTGCTGAGAGCAAGGTATGGAGCTAGGGACAGGCATATTGGGTGCCTGGCACAGGTCCACAAATGTTCAAGCTTTTGTTAGTTTACCTCATCATTTCGTGGTTGTCAGAGGTTTAAATTTAGCCACTCTCCACATTCTGGGTGGGCACCAGGCAACACCAGGCAACTTTAATTCTGTGTTCCTGAAGTCTTAGGGCAGTGAATATTAAATTGACTCAGAGCAGGTGAATCCCATATGATGTCTTCCTGAAACATACCCTCTAGTCCTGGATCAAGTCTACTGCAGGAATCTCTGGTGAAATCACTCTCCTGTGTGATGCGGGTCAGACTCGATGACCGGTCTAGATGGTCCCTTCTGACCTTAACATGTATGAACCTGTGAAACCTGCCTGCCTTCTGTGGCTACGGAAATGTCAAACTGCCTGGGAATGCCTGGGATTCCATCTCCAGATGCCAAGTGGAGAAGATGCCTTCTCCAGTCCCTTGCCCCAAACCAGGTTCCTTGGGCTTTGCACAGGGGACCTGAGCTTCCCCTACATTCCCTACCGAATAAGATACAAATGTTGGCACAACTATCTTGCCAATTTAAAAGGATTTCTTTCTTCTGAGAAAGCCAAATGCTTTTACTCTGAGTTGGCCTGCTGGTCACATCTCGCTACCCTACTCCAGCTCAGGACCTGATCCAGAGAGGTTCAGTAGTTCTACAGAGCACCTGGCAAGATGCGGCCCAAAGTCCCATCATATTTTCCAGCAGCAGGGATTCCATCCAGCAAAGTGCAGAGTGCCTCCTGCAGGTCGCTGAGCTTCCATAACTCCCACTGGGAGCTCTGAGCCCTCCGTACCCCGAGGAACAGACACTGAGACAGTACTGTGGCAGTGAAAGCCAGCCAGAGCCTGTTCTACTTGTCTCTCCCTCCATTCAGTGAGGAAAGTGGCAGACATTACGGAGCATAACCTTACAACCTCTGTTAACTAACACTAAGTGAAACTGAGCTGAGTCTAGAACTGCTCAGTGTTCATTGCTTTCTAGACATTTAAGCTCATTTCCCTTCAGCGCAAACCGCCCGTTCAGTGATTTGGTTGGCAGCTACTCAGTTCCAAACTCTTATATAATACACAAGCTTCCCCATTTACTGCGTGCATCCATGCCCAGAAAGTGCATGAGCAGAGGGATATTAGATTAGTTCCAATCTGACCAATACATTCAATTGTTAAAGGCTCCAGAGTCATTACTGGGTGCAAAGCTACTAGGGTTACAAGAGCAACCTGAGGAATCTCAGTTCTGAACTTGTAACCAGTACGAAACAGCTCTTTTGCAATATTTATTTGAACTGTGCCCATTTAATGAGAACCCCACACATGAAAACATCCCAGCATAGCAAGTAAAGAAGCACATGCTGTACTCTGATAAGGAAATGAAAGATGTAACTGGGATTTCTATTAATTTCAGAAAGAACAAATATCTGTGAAAGGTTGCTGGGGTAACTTTAAGCTACCACTTTATTTCTGCAGTTATGGCATCTTGGGGTGGGATCCCAGATTTATATGCTAAGGAGCACCAGCTTGATATATCAGGTCCTAGCTAGAAAACAGCATTCAGGCATTGCGGGAAAAGGTAGAGTTTACTCAGGAAGGAATGTTCTTTTCTGTGCCCAGATTGGCCTGTGATTCTGCATGCTGGTGCTGAATGCAGCCTACAATACTTTATGATTTATTTCTGGCAGGAAAAAGAAAAGAGATGATGGATGTCATCAGGGAAACTGGGCCCTTCAGAATGAGGGAAGTCAAAATTTTGCAGTCTCATGGAAAAAAAAGATGACTCGGTTGGGCTGCCTTTAAATTATGTATATGTAGTCCTTCCGAGAGCTGTTTCTGGTTTCTATTTAAACACTCCTCCAGCCATGAAAGTCCTTTTACAGGAATACAAATAGCAGGCAACTGGGGACCTACCTCAGCAGGAAAATGCATGGACTTTTATTCACAAGCAGTTAATTTGTTTGGGCGAGGATCAATGCCAGAAACAGTGATATACTCCTGTCCCCTTCGCAAACAATCACCATGAGGGACACAGATTGCGGGGGTGTCAAAATGTTTACATTCTGGACTTGGTTATAGTGAGCTCTTTTCTAATCAGGAGCCAAAACCTAGTAATAAATACTACTAATAATAACAATGGATCTTATATTTAGATGGAAGCTTTCATCTCAATGGATGTCAAAGCCCTTTGCAAGTCACCTCTCTCTCCCCTGACAGGCAGGCCTCAGGGAAGGAACATGGCAACTGTTCAAGTTCAGAGCCACATGGCTCCCTGTTTCATATCCTAGCCCTCTGCAAGGAATTTTAGGCTGAGAGACCACAACCTGGAATTTGGCTGTGTCACCAGAACAAACACCTCTGTTCTTGCTAACTGTGCTGTGGGATTGTTAGTCTGGACTTTTGTTTAACATTGATGCAAACGCGTATCAAGTGCCATAACTTCATGGAAGCATCATGCTTTTGTGCTTTATTTAAGGCTCTAGATGCCAGTGTCAACAGAGCTACACTGATTTACACCAGCTGAGCATCTGGCCCTTAGCAATTACAAGAGGGCACCGATGAAAACGTCACTAAATTGCAATAATGGAACAAATGAGTCCAGTCCACTTGTCCGCTAAGACACTGTGGGTATGTCTACTCTGCAGCTGGGAACTTGCCTCCCAGCCTGGTTAGAGAGACACGTGCTACTTCTGCTTGAGCTAGCCTGATAAAAATAGCAGTGTGGATGCTATGGCATGGGCTAGTCGCCCGAGCTCGGACTTAGGAAGTCAGACAAGCTTGGACTTGGGCACCTAGCTGTGCTCCTGCCATGCCACAACGGCTACACTCCTATTTTTAGTATGACAGCTTGAGCTGAGCTAGCACTTGTCTGTCTGCCTTGGCACACTCCCAGCTGTGGTGTTGACATGCACTGTGACACCTCAGGAATATTTTCCTTTAATATTCTTTAATATTTAACCTGCCCTTGCTCCTCTGCTCCAGGAGTGGGGTTATGGCTGTGTGTTTTAGCCAGCCCTTCAGGGTTGTGGTGAGGAAATTGTGAGTTTAGTATTGAAGAGTTAGAGGTTGGAAACTGCTGGAAGCGGGTGGCTTCAGAACTTTAGTAGTGCAGATTCACTCCTGCACCGGTGGTTGGCACTGTCTGTCTGTGTTCCTGGTGGGTTGTTGTGTCCCTAGTTCCTCCCGCTTTGTAATTGCTGTCCTCAGTAAATTCTTTCAGTAAAAGAGTTCTCTGGCCCACTTGTCTCTCCAAGTCCCTCCCTCCTGGCACAGCTGCTTGCAGGCTCTAATAGCTTGCAGTCTGTTTATGAGTGCAGCTGTAAAGTCAGCCTAATTTGCTACTGTGATAAGAATAATTAGGCAATTAGGATAATTTGGATAGTCTAATAGGAGGATCTTTCTAACCTCCCTTCTGGAGAGCCTCGTCAACCAGAATTTAGTCACGTACTTTAATCTAATCTAATAAAAAAAACAAAAACTTCGTACAGTTCTGAGCATGACCGATGGGGAAAATTAACATCTTCATTCATCCAAGCCAGAGCAAGAGCTGAGAGTAAGTAACCCTACAGCTTTATTCTGAGAGGGCAGTGGTGTAGCACTGAACACACATACGTGTGAAATACCTATTGCACAATAATTTCCTTGTTTATTACTGGTTACAGAAGCAGAATTAGACCCTCCAATTTCTAAGACATATTTTTATCAGTGAGGGTGATTGACCATGGAACCAATTCCCTAGGCACTGGTAGATTCTCAGTCTCTCGAAATCTTCCGATCCAGACTGGATACCTTTCTGGGAGCTCTGCTTTTGTCAAACAGAAGTTAGTGGGCTTGGTAAGGGAGTAACTGGGTGAAAATCTCTGGCCTGTTTACAGAGGAGGTCAGATGGGACAATCTAATTGTTCCTTCTGGCCATAAATGCTATGAATTTTCTCTTGTAACCATAATAACATGATGCCTAGTGATGATCATCCCTTGAAGGCCAGTCCAGCTCCTTCCCTTTAGGACTGTGTTCCTTGTTGCAGTAAGAACTCACTGAACCCATTTGGATGACATCAGATCCCAAACTCCCTTCATCAGGAACCTTGCTTGGCCCAATATTCTGAGAGGACAGCATGCAGAACTCAGGCTGGGAATTTCAGAGGAGCCTCCGGGATTTAGAAATTCAGTGGGATCCGGGACTAGTTTCACAAGGCACCGAAGTCCAACATTAAGATGCCACTAATTCTCAAACCCCACACTCAGTTTCTGCCTAGCCCCACCTCTGACTTAGCTACCTCTGTTCAGATGCCACCTCGTAGCTGTGATGTTCTGTACGTCGGGAGGACCCTACACCCCCATGTTCATCTTTATAAAATGATTGTGTGATGTCCAATGTTAAGTTTGTCATGTTGGGTGTCTTCGGAAGGCTCATGATGCACTGAGCATGGTTGTTATAGTGATGTTATAGTAATCGTTACAGTAATGTTATAGGTTGTAATTTCATATATATAGTTATGAAGCTGAAAATGTATCCTAATGGCTTAAAGCAAGCCCATGCAGAAACTCTCCAAGAACAGGGACGCAGTTCACATCTTGTCAGGGCACGGATGGAACAAACCCAGCCCAGCCTCACAGGAACAATGGACAGTGGCTTAAGCAGCAACAAAAGAATCTGTTAGAACCTCAAGGGAGTCACCTCCTTTCTTTGGGCAGTTTGGGACTGTGGCCGTGGCTACACTCGAAACTTCAAAGCGCTGCCACCGGAGCACTCCCACGCCAGTGCTTTGAAGTGCAAGTGTGATCACACGCCAGCGTTGGGAGAGAGCTCTCCCAGCACTGCTGGTACTCCACCTCCATAAGCATAACTGGACGCTGCAAGACGGAGGTTCCTAGGGTTGTTTCTGGGACCGGCGATATAGGCTATTGTCATTTGCTTGCAAGTAGCTGGGAGCAGCATACATGCCAGAGGAGTCGGGGTTCTCACAGCAAAGCAGGGGTAAGACTGGCTCCCAGAGTCGAGGATTGGAGTGACCTAGCAGATCAGTGGTCCAGACAACAACAGAGGGGAATGTCACAATAGCTAAGAGCTGCTCAGAGCTCCTGCTCACACCTAAATCCTGGGGAGATTCTTAGACCAGACTTCTCTCTGCCTATCTCGCCTGTAGGGCTCAGACCACGCGTAACCCACACAGGAAATAGCCAGGGTGTCCGCCACAACATCTGGAAGCCCAGAGGTTAGGGGTCTGGGAGGTGGAAGACCTGTTTTAACATCCCTGCGTGACCTGATTTGGAACAGGTAAATGAGTCCTGTCTCTCCTAGCCCAGGTGAGTGCCTTGACTGCTGAGCTATTGGTTATTCTCGGGTGGTCTCTCTAGCTCTCATTTTCAAGAGAAAGCCATGAGCTGGCTTAGGACCTCCTGATGACCCGGCCATACCTGTCAATAGTGTGTGGGGGTGGTGGTGGGCAGAGTGAGGACAGCCGGCTTCAGCAGTGTTACTGAGCATGCCCAGTCCGTGTGAGCATGCTCAGTACAAACCAAGCAGCAAATCTGGGGGAAAAGGGGGGGCACGTGACACTGCATGCCCCCGCCAAGTATCAGCCAGCCTGAGAATCCCGAGCAGAGCTGGGCACCTCCCTCTGGCTTGTCAGGCAGGCACATTGCATACCTGGCTAGCTTAAGTGGCTCCCCATTCAGCCTGCTGGCTTGTGACAATCCCCATCCAGTGGCTGTGAATTCCACTGGCTGTTCATGGAGGGAGACAGAAATGTGAAGGCTGGTGCGGACTACTGGAGCTCCCTTGGGTCGGGCAGAGGGAAGACCAAGTAGTTGTGTTGGGTTCCCCCATCTCCCTCCCATCAAGCAGCCCATGGGAACTTTTCTCTGTGGGTCCCTCATGAAGGAAATGGATGACCAAGGAAATGCACCAATCCCAAGCAACTGTCACGCCTGTGGGTGCTACCCTGGACCCCGTAGGACCCCTGCTTTGCAGCCTGCTGCAGCTTCTTGATGGAGTGGACTTAGAATGGTATTACAGACAGGGAACGAGAAGCAGAAACGCAAGCTGATGAGCAGAGCCAGCTGGCCAGTGCTCCTGCCCTAAGTGCAGAAAGGCGAGAAATTCATCGAAGCCCAACTGAAATGCTGGAAAGTCACATGAGCGGCTGAAATGCTTGGCCTGCCTGTGGGTATGGTGGGCTAAGTACTTCTTAAGAACCTGGTTCACTGAGATTTCACAACTGGAAACAGGCAATGATCCGATCTGTGTAGAGAAAGCATGCAGGCTTCCTACCAAAAAAGCCAAATAACAAGAAACCAGAGGGCAGAGCTCCTCTAATCTGCAAACTAATAGACTGGAGAGATCAGATCAAGTCCGTGTTGGTGTGTGGGGAGGTGGAATTGTCTCTACAGGAGCCCTGCTGCATGGGTGCTGTGCTGATACTGTTCAAACATCATTCCCAGACAAAACCAACCTGGCTCCCTTTCTGCACCTGACTAATCTGATACATCTGAGGTTTCCTGGCAGAGCATCTGCTAAGAAAGACTGGATAGTCTTCAAGACAAGCAAAAATCTTAGAATCAGACTTAGAGCCAGATAGGATTTAATTCCTTCATCTGATCACCCCAGTCCTTTAGACTTTCACTGTAGGGGACTGTAGCATATTTTAAACAGAGCAGTTTGTCTATAGCTCTATTGCGTACTGTAGTCCAATGGTTAGTGCCATTTCTGCAGAGCCTTTTCAATAAGAATCACAGCCTGTTTCTGGCACAGTGATTTGCACTGTGCCTGTGGTCTCAGATGAATGCCTCTGATTCGTCCTTTCTGTGGAATCATTCTTGGCTCTCACATGTAACTTAGTCTTATCTCAAGACATGTCCCAAAATCATAACGGACATTTACATTCACTGTTTTATCATTTGATGACAATTATCCTGTTTAAGGGTAATTATCTGGAGGAACATAGGAATTGCCACACAGTAAGGTCCATCTAATCGAGTGTCCTGTCTCTGTCTGAATCCGAGGAACCTGCAAGAAACCTCCTGACCTCCAATAGTTAAAGATCAACTTAAGCCCTGAAGGATGAGGTTTGATGAGGTAGAGCTGGATATTTCTAATACCCATGTAAATGTACAGCTGGTCTTTGAATCTTGATAACTTCTTGGCCTCAATGGTATCCTGTAGCAGTGAGTTCCAGAGCTTAATGACACATTGCGGGAAAAAGTATTTTCTTTTATTGGTTTTGAATTTGCCACCATTAATGTGATTGACTGTCCCCTTCTTATTATGTTAGGAGACTGGGAGCTTCTGTTCTCCCTGTCGCTGTCCCACTCATTATTTTACATACTTTTATCATGTCCCTCTTATTGGTCTCCTTTCTAAGGTAACAGTCTCAGTCTCAATCTTTCCAATATCTCTTCCTAGGGGAGTTTTCCAGGCTTTTGATCATTCTCATTGCTGCTCTCCAGAGCCCCCTCTCCTCTCTAGTTCTGCAATATCCTTTTAGAGATGGGTTGACCAGACACGCACACAGTATTCCAGCTGAGGCCACATCACTGATTTATTTAATGGCAGAATGTTCTTTGTATTATTCTCCACTTGTCCTAACATCTTGTTTTCCATTGACCACGGCTGCACATTTCTTCCTTTCCATCTGTCATAGGTATTTATAAAGTGTCTATCACCTTGGTAAGGGAATATATTATATTCCCAACATGCAAAGAACATTATTCTTCCTCCGAAGCATGTGCAAGGGTATTGGGATTTGCTTAATCTCTCATACTTAGTTATGTGTATTTGTGAGCCAAATTTTGCCCTGAGATGAATACATGTAGATCCCACATATGTATATCAGGGCAAAATTTGATTCTCTATTGGTTTGTGGTCTCTAGGGGCAAAGCCTGAAATATTCACTTAGGCGAAAATCCCATTGGAGA
Organism: Chelonoidis abingdonii; assembly: GCF_003597395.2. Lineage (NCBI taxonomy): Eukaryota > Metazoa > Chordata > Testudines > Testudinidae > Chelonoidis > Chelonoidis abingdonii. Next base: position 8,817,021 of record NC_133784.1, read on the forward strand.
GTAAAGAAAACACGGTTTAGATTTAGGTGAATAATAAGAGCACTTTGTACATTTCCTGGTTTCCAATTTTTTTCCACTTAAAGTAACATTTAAAAGGGGAGTTAAGTTAGAGATCCAAAGAGAAGCAAACAAACAAAACTATTATTCGCCTGTGATTTGCATATGCTGTCTGATAGCCTCATCAGAAGTGAATAATGGATTTGATTGAACTTGACTGCCATCAATCAGGATGCATATGTTTGTATATGCAATGTGATTGGTTAATATTGCTCTGAATCTCAGTGTTATTGATGTCCAAGGAGGCAAACAATAAAGATTTACTGACTCATCGTATAACCTTTTTGAGCTAATCACAAGCTACAATTTTTCTCTTATCTATGTAAAAACAGGTTTTATGTGGCTTAATCTAATTATTTTAATACAAAAGAAAGTGAAGGGGTGACTTGATCTTAGTTTACAAATACCTCTGCCAGGGACAGAAATTTGATACTGAGTTTTTCAGTCTAGTAGACAAAGGAGGCTGCAAGATCCAGTGGCTACAAGTTGAAGCTAGTCAAATTCAGGCTGGAAATTAGGCATATATTTTTAACACTGAGGATAATTAATCACTGGAACAATTTACCAAGGATAATGGTGGATTTTCCATCACTGGCCATTTTTAAATCAAGAGTGGATGTTTTTCTAAAAGATCTGCTCTAATTCAAACAGGAATTAATTTAGTGAACTCCTATGGCCTGTTGCACACAGGAGATCAGAATAGATGGTCACAGCAGTCCCTTCAAACATTAGAATTTGTGTATCACTCCTATGATCTAATCACACAGTGCTGCTGTAACATGAGGGTAATGTCATCCAATGTCATGGGAGATGGGGGCAGGGGAATGATGAGGGAAAGATTCACTAGCAGATTTTATAGTTTTTGGTGGTTGTGTCCACAGATAAAATGGTTGCAACCAAGTGATGGCTCTATCACGTTCACCTGGCATTCTGTCCTGTGCCTGTGCCAGCAGGGAGTTGGCACTAGTTGAACAATAAATAGAACGCTCTTCCAAAGCCATGCGAGTGAGAGACTTGCCAGCTTGGATTTCACACACCTCAGTGGATCCACCACGTACTTCCGTCTTGGCCAGATTGACCTAACAGCAATTAAATACTATTAGCCCACTAGGACATAACAGCAGCTCTCAGGGCATCTAGTATTTTAGAAGAAGAAATGAAAGTGTGAATGAATGCATAATAAATAACATAGGAACAAATCGGGGCCCGATCGTGTGAGGGGCTGAGTGCACCTAGCTCCTGCTAACTTGAAGGTGAGCTGAGGGTGGCCAGAGCTTTGCAGGGTCTGGCCCAAATAAGCTATTTTGGGGGATCTGTCAGCCCTACCAGGCTGTCATATCAACGGGACTAATGGGATCTGCAGACATTATGATTGCTGACAACTTTTTGGTTGGGGCAGTGCAGAGAGATAGTGCCATCCCCTGGGCCATTAATAGGCTGCCCTGCACATAATAAAAGATTCTTTAATACTATCTGGGGGAGATTCATCTTGTTTCTAATCTATCAAAACTAATTTGGGCCCCTGGGTTTTTGGCCTGTTGCCCGTATTGCCTTGCCCGTCCCTAATAAAAATATGGAAAGTTTTGGCAGCCCAGCCATTTCATGAATGAGCTGATTAACGTAAAAAATGCTGTACGTTAATGGGGTCCATATTTACAAGCATTCGTCCCACTCTAACCTCGTACCCTAGACTCTTGCTGACCTGGGGGTGAGGCATGTCTGAAGACAACATGAGTTTCTACACCACTCCCCAGATTTCCTCATGATTGTGTTGTCTTTAGGCCTGTCTGGTTAAAATATAGACAGGACAGCTTGCTTTCTGCACTAAGTGCTATCTGAAGGAAATGTCTGCGGAGTGTTTGGGCTCAGGCCAGGGTCCCATCTGTCTAGCACTAGGCCTTGCCAGGGGAAGCTGGGCCCTGTCACAAAGGGAATCTATTAAAATGTTTTTTCTTGTGATAGCACATAATTAAAGACAAAATTTTAATCAGGCTGCTCCCACTTAATTGCAGTGCTTTGCATTTAACTACTGCAGACCTGCTGTTTTAAGTGGACTCAGTATATTTATTAGACATGGTCGGGCTAGAGAAGTGAAACCTCGTATGAGATTAGAAGTCAATTATTTTATAGGGAAGGAATTTGCTCATTGTTGTGGTGTGTTACAAAATCATTGTGGTCAGACGTGGGAGCAATTGAAGCACAGGAGCGTTTGGAAGCATGTAGCTTTAAGCTCCAGTAATTTATGGTGGCTTATCTGATCACATGAAAGCCTGTACTTTCTAAACAAACTCTGGGGTTTGGAGAGGCCATACCAATTGGCTGATTGATTGATTTGTTTATTTCGATTTCAATAATAAAAAAAGTCACCCATTCAAACTCTAGGCACCCTAAGGCGTAATTAATACTGCCCCAAAACCAAACCCAGCAGCATGAAAATAATAACTCAGACTAACTCAGCCATCTATACAAACTCCTTTGCCCGCTATCATCATTCTGAGAAGCAAACTCTCAGACATCTCTGTGACGCTGGCAGACCAGATGCCAGCTCTTACCCAGGCTGCAGGCATTAGCTAAGAACTGACAACCTTGTAGCTGGAGACCAGACCAGGATGTCTGTGTTAGTTTTACTCAGAATAGGTATTAGTTTTATAAGACTGTATTTAGTGTTTAGACTCTATGAAGTGCTTGTATGTTGCTGCCTGCATTAATCTCACATATAATATCTGTGTCCCATGGCATAAGTATTAAGTGTTTGTTCAAAAACTGTACACCCTCCACAGCCAGGAGAGAAGCAGTACCAAGTGTAAAATACTAGACTGACAGAAGAGGTTTTATCTCCTGCCCAACACAAGGAGGCCCATAGACACCAGACAAACCTTTGGGGAACATCAGAGGACAAAAGACTTTGTTGATTGCTCCCCATCCCCCCATGAAGAGGAAACATGCAGGGAAACTCGTCCTGTCATCTTAACTCTGGGGGGAAGGAACAAAAATCCCTGACAAGAGGAAACTACATCTTTTTGGCTGTTTGAAGGACCATAGACTCTAAAGTGAAGCCAGAGAGCCCCAGGGGCTGCTTCCTGAGTCTGCCCTGAAAGATACTTTGAATTGACAGATTCTACAACTCTGTCACTCTTAGGCCTTGTCTACACTGGCAAGTTTCTACACAGTAAAGCAGCTTTCTGCAGTGTAATTTCAGGGCCAGCTCTAGGTTTTCTGCTGCCCTAAGCAAAAACAATTTTGGCTGCCCCCACCCCAGTCCTAGGTTCCTCTCCGCATCCCACTGCTGCCCCAGCCCTGGCCCTTCCCCCCCAACACCCGCACCCCCTGCTGCCCAGCCCTGCGCACTCCCCTCCTGACCTGCACCCCCTGCCATCCCAGCCCTGGGCTCTCCCCCCACACCTGCATCCCCTGCCACTCCAGCCCTGGGTTCTCCCCACCGCAATGCACCCTCCTTCCGCCCCAGCCCTGGGTCACTGGTAACTCGCTTCCAGGGCAGGTCATTTAGCAGGAATTTTGGACGCGCACAGAACACAGACAGGATTGGTTCCCATATGTTTACAGAACTGCAGTAAAGCGGAACAATTTTCAGCTTGTGTGATTGGAGGATATCTGGATGCATATTATAAGACTGTCCTCCATAAATGAGGAAAAGTTGAGGTGTCTTTATTATTCTTTTGTTCCACTCTTTGTTTCCATGGGGAATTTGCCAATGCAATATCACTCTCTTCCTTTTAAACAAATAAACAAAAAAAATAGCTGTTTGAAAATAGCATCCCATCCAAAAACCACTGGAAGCATTTCTTGCTCAATTTTATCCTACTTTTTCAACAGCAAGTTACAGTGGATCAGTATATTTGATTTGGAGAAATGAAGTAATAGCTGCCCAAATTGAGCTTGAGCACTCCTGAATTTTGAGGTGCTCAAATCTGGAAGGCAGGTGCTAGATTCCCTTTCTGAATATAGCTAAATCTGGACAGGAAAAGTCAATTTCTGCTTCATGGCTCAGAAGTGAAATCCTCCTACATGCCTGGTACTCTATCTAAAGCTGCCCAGGTTCAGAGTCTCCCTCCCTTACTTTCATTTTAATTCTAGTGGGATCTGCATACCTCCTTGCTAGGCTTCAGATAGAGGAGGGGCATCTGTCCATTTAGTCCACCCAATTCCTTCTTTGGGGGTTGCAAGGTGAGGTCACACCAGTATCCCTAATCCAGTCTGGGGATGTCTTCTGAAGGGGATATCTGGGCCAAAGCCTTCTACTCCTTGGGCACACTTATTCCTCATTCACAGTGCCACTCCGCTCTAGCAGTGAGCTCTCCATTCATAGCAAGCTGCAGCATGAAGTTTCAGCTACCATACTCCCTCCGCCTCCCTTTCCTGTTGATGGTGGCCAAGGGAATGCTGGGAAATGTAGTTCTTTCCCTGCTCCAGGGCTGGCTTTATAGGGAGGGAGCTAACCAAGGAACTACAGCTCCCAGGGCCCCCTGTTGGTTCTCAGCTCCCAGTCTGGATCCCTGCCGGCTGCTGCCCCTGCAAATGGGCTGCCCCAAGCAGCTGCTTGCTTTGCTGGTGCCTAGAGTCACCCCGTGTGTAATTCCTGAGGTGTACACACTGCCAAGCCACTTAGTGTGCAGAAACTGCGCAGTTGCAGCACTGTAAAAGAAAACAAACACCTCAGCGAGAGGCGTACAGTTTACTGTGCCAGGGCTACAGGGCTGCAGTGCCAATGTAGACATCCTGGTCGAGTACAGTGCTGTGATTGGCCTCTGGGAGGTGTCCCACAATACCTGTTCTCACCTCTCTGGTCATCAGTTTGAACACTACTGCAGTGCCCTCAGGTGACCAACCATGAGCCCCACCCCTTGAATTCCTTAGAATTTTGAAAGTCCCCTTCCTGTTTTCTCAGTGACATGTGCAGTGGTCTCAGTACATCTTTCCAGGTAACCATGCCAGATCCATGCACCAAGTGATCCTCCACTTGGAGCAATGCTGAACTGCTGAACCTCATCAGCACTTGGGGAGAGGAGACTGTGCAGTCCCAGCTGCACTCCAGCTGTAGGAATTATATCTAGGGACAAATTTCATGATGCATGACGGGGGCTCTGACTGGGACACACTTTAATGCAGGGTCAAAGTGAAGGAGCTGTGGAACGCCTGCCACAAGGCATGGGAGGCAAACCACCACTTCAGTGCTGCGCTCACGAGCTGCCAGTTCTACAAAGAGCTGGATGCGATACTCAGTGGTGACCCCACTTCCACTGTGAAGGCCACTGTGGATACTTTGGTGGCTTATGTGCCAGTCGAGAGTGGATCGAGCCAGAAGGAGGAAATCTTGGATGAGGATGTAGAGGGGGAGGGGGATCCAGAAGCAGAGGATGACTCGGAGGTCAGAGCTGCATGCAGCCAGGAGCTCTTTTCTATCCTGGAGGAGGCTAGCAAGTCACAACTGTTAGAGCTTGGCAAAGCGCAAACCGGAGAGGAGGTCCCTGGTAAGTGGCTTTGATTTGGGGGAATCACTGAAGTGAGTTGTTAGGGACAGGACGATTGCAGAAAGCAGGCTTGTGTCTGTATGATGCATGTACCACCACATACCTAGTCTGAGTGGTGGAACAGGCTGTTGATTGATTCCCTCACTTCATGGGAATCTGCCTCAGAGACAGGGCCGTCCCTAGACATTGTGGTGCTCTATGCAGCCCCCCCTTGGGAGGGGACTGGCCCCAGGCTTCCGCGGGGGGGAGGAGGCATCCCCAGGCCTCCACGGGGGCAGTGGGGCTGTGCCCAAAGTCTGTGGGGGGGGGCAGGAGCAGGCTTTCAGGGCAGGAGGAAAACCACCCCCCAGCATAAGCCACTCCACCCCTTCCCCATAGCCCCCGCTCCGTCTCTTTCCACCCCTGCTCCACCCCAGCCCCACCCCCACTCCATCCTTTCCCCTGAGCTATGTCCTAGGGGACAGCAGCAGGGGTCGGGCGCACCCTGCACTCACTGACAGCAGGAAGTGGAGCAACCCGGCCCCAGCTTGCTCTGTCGGCTCCCAGTTGCACGACCCAGTGAGTGCTGGGGGACAGTTCTCTTCTGCCCTCCAAAGTCCGAGCCGGAGCCAGGGGAGCAGGGTGGAGTGGGCTCGGGATGGGTCAATCCACTTCCTGCTGCCCTGTGAGTACGGGGTTGGGCCTGCCCTGCAATCACCAGGTAGTGGGAAGTGGAGCAACCCGGCCCCAATCCGCTCCACTCTTTCCCATGCTCCCTCCAGACACTGCCAACACACTCTTATGAAACTTCTGGCTCCAGTCTGTACCTGCTGCATTCCACTCCTGCCTCTGCAGTTTAACCCTGCTGAAGTACAGCACCCGCTGCACTGTACTCCAAAGGAGAAAGTTGCATATGATCCCTGGACATACACAAACCTTTAACCATCCCGGGACCTCACCTCCCCCTGGGACTTTTCCTTTCCCTATCCCCCTCACTGCTGATGTGTTTTTCTGTTTGTCTCTCTCCTGTCATGCGTCATGCACCTTTCCAGACCAGCCTGCGTTAATGTCCATGAAATGCCTATGGTGATCCACAAGCACCTGGAGAACCATAGAGAAATACCCGTTCCGATTAATGTACTTGGTGGCTAGGTGGTCTGGTGCCAGAATTGGAATGTGCATGCCATCTATCGCCCCTCCGCTTTTAGGGAAGGCCGTTTGTGCAAAGTCATCCACAATGTCACGTGTGTTGCCCAGAGTCACAGTCTTTCGGAGCAGGATACAATTAATGGCCCTGAACACTTCCATCAACACAAGTCCAGTGGTTGATTTTCCCGCTCCGAACTGGTTAGCGACTGATCAGTAGCAGTCTGGAGTAGCCAGCTTCCACAGTGCAATCACCAAGCACTTCTCCAATGACAGGGCAGCTCTCATTCTCATGTCCTTGCACCACAGGGCTGGGGCAAGCTCATTTCACAGTCCCATGAATGTGACTTTCCTCATGCGAAAATTCCGCAGCCACTGCTCGTCATCCCAGACATGCATGAGGATGTGATCCCACCACTCAGTGCTTGTTTCCCGAGCCCAAAAGTGGCATTCCACTGTGGTCAGCACATCCACGAATGCCACAAGCAATCTCGTGTTGTAGCTACGACATGTGGCGAGATCAATGTCACACTCCTCTTGCCTTTGTAGTTTAAGGAATAACTCCACGGCCACTCGTGACGTGTTAGTCAGAGCGAGCAGCATATTGGTCAACAGTGTGGGAGCCATTCCCGCACACTGAAGAGGCAGAGTTTGCAGTACACAAACCATTGTGTCCAAATGCAGATGGAAGCACAGGGACTGCTGGGATGTGAAGCAATGCATCATGGGGCACTGGAACAGGACCCAGGATGCCCCATGACCTCCTCCACCTTCCCACAAGTCTTAGCGGCAGAAGAGGAAGAGATGCTTTGTGGGCTAGCTCCCCAGAGTGCACGGCTCTGAAATACTGCTTCAAGTGCCGCAAGTGTGAACCTACTATTGTGCAGGCACCTGACAGTTTGAACACACAACAGTGGTTTCCCTTCAGTGCTCTCTGAGCGGCGCTGTAACTGCCAGCACTGTAATTCTGCCAGTGTAGACATGCCCTTAGTATTTAGCTGCTAGCTCAGTGGTATGTAAATGTTTGCTTGCTTTAACCTGTAAATAACTCTTATTTCTCTTTCCTAGTGAATAAACCTTTAGATAGTTTATCACAGGACTGGCTACAGGTGTTGTTTTTGGTGTAGGATCTAGAGTACCAGTTGATCTGGGAGTAAGTGACTGCTCCAGTTGGACAGGAAGCAACCTGAATGTGATGTGATTTTGGTGTATGTGACCATTTACCACCAAGTCCAGTTTGTCTGGGTGGCAAAATAGATTGGAGACTCTCAAAGGACTGTCTGTGACTCCATGGTGAGACTGTGACAGTGATCCAGGAGTTCACATTTGTTACCGGCTTGGTGAAATATAATTATAGAACACACCAGCAGTTTGAAGTGACTGCCCTGTTTGTGACAGCCTGTCCTAAGGTCGGTGTTCAGGATTGGGAGTCACTCCAGACAGCATGACACTCTCCAAACCCCATCTCTTAGTTTCGTAGAGGATCAGCCCACAAGGAACCATTAGATCATCTAATCTGATCTCCCATATAGCACAGACCAGAATCATTTCCCCCATATATCCCAATACTGAACCCAGTGTGTTCAGTCAAACTAAAGCATTTCCGTCCTCAGGAGACTGTTGTGTGTGTGTGTGTGTGCCACAGGCAGAGAACTGGAGCAACCAAGACTTCGCCAATGCTGAAGCCCCTGCAGTGGCAGGGAATTGATTAGGTGGATTTTGCAGCATGTCTGTAAGGTCACCAGATTCAAACTATTTCAGATCACATGAGGAGTGAATTCCAGGGTCCTGCTGGAGCCCTCACAGAGAACGCCCTAACAGCTGCCTCCTCCCTTGTAATGAAGGGGATCCAGTTTGAACACCCTTGCTGACCAGAGCTGTGGCAATCCCTTAGGTCCCTGGCCATATACAGCATGGTAGGTTAGAACCAACACCTTAAACTCTGCCCGGAAACCGATGGGCAGCCAGTGCAGCTCCTGGAATGCTGGGGTTACACGCTCCCAGCGCGATGCCCTGCTCAGTAAGTGAGTTGCTGCATTCCAGGCCAGCTGCAGTCTCTGGATGATTGGAGAGCATAGAGCTGAACTATGCAGGAGCAGGAGAGTATCCCTTTAAAGAGTCAGTTAGCTCTTTAGTGTTGCTCACCATGTTCTATATTACGAAAGCTGCCAGAAACCAGCTGGACCAGTGATATGTATGTACCTAGGCCATGCAAGTTTGTGTGTTGTTAGCAGACGTGGTTATTAGGGACCCACTTGTGCCTCTGGGATTCTTTCATGTACTGTTGTTGCGTAAATACACACGACAGCAGCCCATGGCGTTAATTCAATCTCGGGGTAACAAAAGCTCGGATAACAGTGATAAGGTACGCAAAGGAAAGGAAAAGCCAGAGTTTCCTAGCTAGACTCAGGGCTGGTCTACACTAGGAACTTATCTCCTTATAGTTACGTCTCTTGGGCGTGTAGACAATCCACATCCATGAGAGACATAGCTATACTGACCTAATCCCCAGTGTAGACACTGCTAGGTCAGCAGAAGAATTTTTCTGTCTACCTAGCTACAGTCTTTCAGGGAGGTGGATTACCTATGCCGGTGGGAGAACCCCTCCCGTCAGCATATGTAGTGTCTATACTGAAGCCCTGCAGCTGCGCCAATGTAGCATTTTAAGTGTAGTCACACCCTTAGATGGTAAAACACTGACTGAGTCCCTTCTGTAATATCATCATCCAGCAACTGCTGCGGGGGTGTCTAGACTCACCCGTCAATTGTGACCCCCTAATAATCAACAGCAGATGTAGTCCTTCAATCAGAGGGAATTATATTCCCTCCACCATTTCTTCCAGCTGCTTCCTGAAGCCAGCATCATCACCCATGGATGAGAATGTGCTGGCTGAAACTCAACCCAATCTCACCTAGACATTGGCTAGGTGCTAGTGGGATTGAGTTCACAGCTGGGAACTAGAGATTCCTGAGCATGAACCGCAGCTCTGTGCGGCCATGGGCGAGTCATTGAACTTCCCTGGCCCTGTTTCCGCATCTGTAAGTGATAAAAACATTCACCTGACAGGGGTATGGTGAGGGTAAATTAGTGTTCGGTATTTGGAGGGGGCGGGGAGGAGTCTGGATAAGGCAGTGCAAGTGATCACTGTTACTAGCTTTATTTTAGTATTGAGCTCCCTAAATCCCATTACGGACACTGCTCCAGGGAAACATAGAGATATTTTTGGCCAAAGATCACCCTGTCTGTCTCCTCCCTACTCACAGTGTGGTCCATGAAAAGTTCCTGAGAAGGGCTGAACCTGCAGGGGCTCGGCTGGAAGAACCTACATGTTTCTGTGTCAGAATTAACACAGCAGCATAGGATGGAAGGCTGGAAATCAGCAAATTCAGTCCCCTGCTATTGCAGGCAACCCCATTACATAATCCCATTACAAATAAGCTTATCAAACTCCATCTTAAAATTAGTTAGGTTAGTTGCCCCCACTCGGAGGCTGTTCCAGAACCCCTGTCCTCTGATGGTTGGAAACTTTCTTCCATTTTTCCAGTCTAAATTTATGCATGGACAATTTAAACCCAAAGAGCACTGTAGTCTGGTATTCTCTCTCCAGAACTGGCCTATGTTAATTGCATCAGTGGTAGATGAGATCCTCCCACAATGCATCTGGCCATTTGTGCTGTATCTGCAGAGAAGTGGATGCAGGTGGGAGGTATTGTGTCCTAGAGTTTCCAGGCAGTTTGCTTGTGCTCTGCAGCATGGGACTGAGATAAAGGCTATCTTTTATCTTAGCTCTGGTAGCTACAGATTCTAGGCCAGATCCTCTGCTGGTGGAAATTACCTCAGCTAAGAATCTGGCCTTGTATATCAGATCACATAAGTAGTTATTTCTTTGTTGAATTTCACTGAGCTATTTGTCCAACTAACATTCCAGCAAGTGTCACAGAACAATGGCACAGTGAGGGTGGGGAGTTCTACGCTATGTGTGGAATTGGCTGTTAAGTTTGTTGTTTTCCCCATCACCTATGTCAAAGGCCTTCAGAGCTTTAAGCCCGGTGTATTTTGGTTAATAACAAGCACATTATCATGAGTGCTTCCTTTTATTCATTTTCAATGTTTTGCCTTTGAATTTCCATGCATGTCTCTCTCCTCGTGGGAAACGGAAAGCACATGAATAGGTTTCTGTATGAATCAACCGTATCATCTAAGCTCTGTTCTCTCATCCACCCCCATCAAACCAGCCCTAAACATTGCTTGAAAGAGGAATGGGGAGCACTGGGCCAAGCCTCTGAACTAGGTGTCAAGTGCTCAGTCCCTCCTGGCTCTGCTGCAGGCTTGTAGTGTGATCCTGGGGAAGTCGCCACTCCGTACCTCAGCTTCCCCCATCTGTGAAACAGGAATAATACCTGCTCCATGGAGCAGGGTAAGGGATTGTCTGTAAAGTGTTCTGAGACTTGTGAATAGAAAGTGTTTTATAAAAGCAATGCATTGTTTTCTTTTCCCTTCCTTGAAGGTAGGTTGGTTTGCTTGCAGTCCTACATGTTGACATTGTTTATTTTGCTGTAAGTATTTAGTTTGTCTCCCATTAGAAAGCACTTACTGAACTCTTTCTCCTAACCACAGAGACCCTGGGAGAGAGATAAATAATGGGATGGTTCAGAGGCAGGAATGCAAGCAGTGGAAATTCCCTTTTTGCAACAGTGCTGTCTGTGAATGTACACTGAAAGATAAATGTACAAAGGGGACATTATCCTTGCCAACACTAGACCCGACTGTACATGTGGATCCAAGCAGACTTCAAGGACATCTGTAACAGCTCCAGTTCTAAAGGTTGTCAAACAGTTGAGTGCAATGAAGTTTATGTTTCAGTAATGACGGAAGGACTAGCGGCGGGGTCTGTGCTCTCTCATCCAAGGAGAGCAGAAGCTGGGGAGGTGCCATGTCCCACAGCAGGAGCGTCTCCAGACCCCAGCACGCCAAGCGCGTGCTTGGGGTGGCATGCCGCGGGGGGCGCTGTGCCAGTCACTGGTAGGGCCGCAGGTGGCTCCGGTGGACCTCCCACAGGCGTGCCTGCGGAGGGTCCACTGGTCCTGCGCGGCTTCAGTGGAGCCGCGGGACCAGTGGACCCTCTGCAGGAATGCCTGCGGGAGGTCTACTGGAGCCGCGGGACCGGTGACTGGCAGAGCGCCTCCAGCTGCATGCCGCCCTGCTTGAGGCGACGAAATGTCTAGAGCTGCCCATGCCCACAGCGCTGCCACCTCTTCTTTTCCCTTGTGGCTCTGTCCTGCAAGGGGCTGGTGGTCCTCCAATCCCACCTTGCTGCATAGGGCCCTGGACTTCAGGGGAAGAAGAACCCTGACACGGCCTAACACTCAAATGGCCCGGTTCTCCTCATCACATGTCACTCTGACAGGAGAACACTGAGGTCACTACTATCCCTGCATAAAGTGGGGTTGGAACTAGGCCCTTAAATGGAAAAGACGGTAAATGCCAGAGACAAGCTTGAGCCATGAATTTTGGATTTGGATCCATTGTTGGCCCAAGGTTGGGGAGGCGCTTGGTCCAGACCAGTCTTTACTAGCTGTCCAAGATGGATGGAATGATCTGGATGAAATGTGAAGACAACTGAATTGGAGGCACGTCCAAAGGCCCAAGGCCCTGACACAAATCCAGAGCTTTGTGGTGACTCAGAGATACACTGGTCACTGGATTCCTTTATTATTGCTGACTATTGATTTGTTATGACATGTGGCACGTTCCTCCAGACTGTTTGGATTCAGCGGAGATGGGCTAGTCCTGAAGTATATCCACTTTGGCTGAAATGAGGGAGCAAGGGGCTGAGGATCTGACAGCAATGTGGTGCAGTGGCTAGGCTGTGTGGGCTTGTGTCAGGACACCTAGGTTCTAGGCCTGGTTCAGTCATTGACCTGCTATGTGACCTCAAGCAAATCACTTTACTTCTCTGAGTATTTGCCCCTCTACATCTGTTTAGAATGTAAGCTCTTTGGGACAGGGCCTGTCTCTCGCTATGGGCACATCTCCGTGGCAGTACAAACCCACGGTACCAAGTCTCAGAGACTGGGTCAATTGACGTAGGCTCACAGGGCTCGGGCTGCGGGGCTCAAAATTGCAGTGCAGGGTGGAGCCTGGGCTCTGAGACCCTCCCTCCTTGCGAGGTTTCAGAGCCGGGCTCTAGCTTGAGCCCGAACGTTTATACTGCTGTGCTGTGGGTCTTTTACTGCAGTGTAGACACACCCCGTGTGTCTGTTCAGTGCCCGGCACAATGGGCCCTGATCTCAGCCCTGGGAAAAATACTGTAACAATAATAATAAAACTCAGGAGAGAGGTGGGTCTTGATTTGTAGCCATATAACCTAATCCAAGAGGTGCGGATAAGCTTTGAATATCAGGAAGCATTTTATATGCTCCCACAGAGTGAGTTGTTTGAGAGTCCCATAATATATATAAGGAGAAGCTAATATGCTGGATGTGTATTTTATTACTCTGTTGATGATGGCAGATGTGTTGACGGTCATAGGTAACATATTAGGTGCAAATCATAGCAGCACGGAGACATTAACGCTAGCGTTGCCAAAAGAAGCTGCAGGGATCCTCAAGCGGTGGTTCAGACAGAATTCTTGTGTTTAATAAATTCTTCTTGGACACGCAAAGTTTTTGCAGGGCAGCGCTAGGGGCCATGCTGCGAGAGACTGAACATCTCCTAGGAGGTGCTGTGTGCACTCAGCTCCCAGGGGATATGCCTCCTTGTAGTGTATACTGTCAAATGAGTGCATCAGTAGAAGTGTGTGCCGGTGAGATCTTGGATGCAATGAACTCAGACCTGTACTCTGTAGATTTTGATTAGAGCAGGGTAAATAATGGATTTTTCAATTCATTGGCAGTGTCGAAAAGTCAGAAAAAAATTGTTTCAGGTCTGACCAAAACCAAAAACATTCATTAAGTGTTGGCGATTAAAAAATAATAATAATAAAAAAAAATCATTTTGAGTTGAAACTAAAGTTTCATTTGACCTGGAATGAAATGTTTCATTTTGAGTTCAGCCATTTCTTTAAATGTTTTTAAAATTATTAAAATAAAAAGAAATTCTGAACAGAATGTCACTTCAGAAATTGAAATGTTTCACTCTGAAAATGTCAAAACATAATGTTTTGGAGTTGTTGGAGCATGCGGATTGGAATTTTTTAAGGATTTTTAAAAAATAATAATTTAGTGTCATCATATCTGCATTTTTCACTGAAATTAGTTTTTGGTTGGAAAATGTCATCCACCTCTTCTTCTGAGTTGCAGTCAGTGAAACATTTAGCTTAAAAGAGATTCTCAAGCAAACCCTAGGAAAAAATGTTGTGCCTGTGTGGAATGGTTTGGGCATACTCCTGAACTGTGTGAAAGTTATATAACAGGTGTACATTGTAATAAACTGAATAGTTTTGTATGTGAACTATTTCCTTCTAGTGGATGCTATCAGAAGTGCTCAGCTGTGTGTCATAGGCCCCATACTGCACACAGCTATTGGCAATTCTCCTTTTGTTCAGTTGGTAGAGTCCTATGCTTTTGATATAGGAGGATCAGAATTCTATTCCTACTTCTGCCATCAAGTTATCAATGGCCATGATCTGAGCAAAGTAATAATCACAAACTCCCTAAATAACCACGGATTGGTTTGAAAATCAACCCAAAACAACATTTTATTTTTCTTTAGCAGCTAGATCTTCAAGCCAGCAGATGTTTTCTTGTCTCTTTGACTAACTCTCAGGTTAATCAGCATATAACCAACTCCTATTATTTGTTTTTCTAATGATGAGTCAGAATATGTTTTCAGTTTAATCAAATAAAGTCCTGTTTATACAAGTGTTTGCAGTGGTATTTTTATGACTTCTTCTCAGTTTGACCAGGTCATTAAACTGAAAGCTACAGAAGTTCATGCCATGAATGGTGTGGCAGTTGCTGATGGGCACAGCACACTGTGCATTTGGCAGATTGCTCTTTTCCTAGTAGTATTCTCTCTCTGTCTCTTTCTTCCTCCTTATTAATGCGGGAAACAATTGAGAAGGAGCCAGGGCATTTCCTTAGGGGACATTTCCAAAGCAAAACCTGAGATGTAGCCATGTAACTTTTATTAACATAGATGCTAGCCAGTTCCCAGCGCACTATTTTGAGAACGCGCCCTTCATCTCCACAAATAGTGAGCGCACACAGACCGACATCCCTCCTCCCCCAAAGCAGCAGAGCAGATGGCAAAGCAATAAAGAGAAAACATGGAGTTCCTTGAATTCCATTTCCTCTTGGTATTTTTGGTTCTTCCCTTTGGAGAATTCACAGTGAACGTACCGGTAAGTCGTTAGCTCATATATATATATATTCTATTAATACTATACCTAAGTGTTGGGAAGTTATGTTAACTGATTGTTCTCCCCACAATTTTGTTCACCCATGCCAAGTATCCTATAACACCTTGTAGTAGCTGGAGTAAAACACATAAGTGTTTTATTATAGCAACAGGTAGGGAGTTATTCTCACAGCCCAGTACTGGAATGTCCCAAAGGAAGATGACAAGACATGTGACTGTCCTACCCAAATCCAGACCTAGGAGGTGCCTTCACACCCTTCAGTACCTGGAATGCCTGTGTTCAAAACAAAGAGACAAGAGGGACACCGTGGCAAAACAAGGTAGACTCCTGATGGGTTAAATCTAATTTCAGGTGATGTACACAGTACCTTTTACTTGAAACACATAGGGTATAAAAAGACAGCTTTAGGGGTGTTACGTTGGGAGCACACCTTCTGTGTAAAGTGAATGTAACAATGCTTCCCGGACACTGGTGTCATATTGAACCTTATTCTGTACTATATTGTTATTGGCTTAGAGCAATAAACCTGCCTGATATGGGTTATTTAGTCCCTTGAATATATTTCATAGAGAACCAAAGTGTGCCCCAGCAACTGACTATGTTATTTATCAACACCGTGCAGATGTATTAGCATACTCATTGCTGGGTACCAACCTGATTTGAGATGGGCCCTTGGTTTGACAATATTTCTGCCCCTTCTTATTTGTTATTCACATACAAAGGCAGCAGGAGCTAGGTCTAGAGGGGCTCAGCCCCCTCTCCATCTATCTCTGCCCGCCCAGCGTATCAGATGAAGCCTCATATCTGGTGGCACCAGTGGTATGGTGTGGCATCAAGTGGGAGGGGCCCACCTGTGTGCAGATGCACGCTGTGATGGGTTGGACTCCCCTTCTGGGGTACCACCTGATGTACTGAGGTTTCACTGAGTCCCTCCCACTCCACCAGCCTGGAATTCCTCTCCCCGTCTTGCTGAATTAGGCTGTCCAGTCTATTGCAACATACACACAGAGGTAGGGCCACACACAGCTACAGACACAGACTGAAATCAGCTCTGTGTGAGAAGATTCACCCAGCACTCATGTGCACACGCCTTTTGGGGAATAAATCCAAAATATTACTGTCTTGCGCTATATAGAAAAATCTGCACAGCGCAAGCTCATAAGAATTCGCCTTCTCCCTCAATGTGAAGAGTGATATGCACAACTTCTTGCCCCCACCCAGTTAAAAATTGCACAAACTGGGTTTAATAATAAACAAAACAAATGTATTAGCTGTAAAAGGCAGATTTTAAGTGATTATAAAGGATAGCAAAGAGAACAAAGCGGAACACTGAGCAAATAAAACAAAACATGCATAGTAAGCTTAAGATCTTAAAGAGATTGGTTTCAAGAAGCAATTTCTCACCCTAAATGTTATTTTAGGCAAGTTGCAGAGTTTCTGTAGATTAGAATTCTGGTTATTTCTTCTTACAGACTGGACCCGTCTCAGTCTGGACTCACCTCTGCCTTTCACCTCAGGTTAGTTTTTTGTTCCTTCAGGTACTTTCAGCAGTCTTTCTACCTGGGTAGGCAATGGAGAAGAGTCTAGATTAACCCCTCCCCAGCCTTAAAAAGGATTTACCTAAGGTGAGAAACCTTTGTTTGAGCCCTATCCCCCTACAGAGGAAAAGTACCAGCAGTGTCCAAGGTGGTATTTAGAATCATGTGACAGGACCACCTGACCTGGTAGTGTCACAGCCAGGTCCCAGGATGCCTCTCAGGAAGGAGAGAGATTAGTATACTCACAGTCATATTATTTCTTCCTAATGTCCCATCAAGGCTGTGATGGCTGGTTGTCTGGTGGGTGTCTCCCAAATACACACACAATTGTAATAGTTACATAGTAAATATCCCTAACTTCAGCTACAGAAAAGATACATGCATACAAATTGGATAATCACATTCAGTAAATTATAACCTTTCCAATGATACCTTACAAGACCCATCTTAGGGCATATTCATATTATAACCATATTTCTATGAAGTATACGGGGTGTAATGTCACACATGCATCTTGTGACTGGCACCCCCGAATTCTGCAAGCTCTGAGAGCCAACTGGCTGGAGCGGGGAGCCAGGCCTAGCCACATGGGAAAGGTGCCACTGCTGCAGAGTGAGTGTGGAGTGGGCTCGCACTCCAGCCCCATCTCCCCAGGGTCTCCCCTCTGCACAATAGTCTATTAAGTTTTGCTCAGCCTCCCTCAGCCCCCACAAAATAATATTTTTACCAGCTGCCTATCTTTACACGGCCAGGTTTTTGTTGATACAAAGGCTGTTCTTGGGGAAAATATTCAAATGTGAACAAAAATCTCTACATGAAGGAGAGTATTCACTCTTCTCTTCATTACTCACCATTCATTACTTAATTACTTACATTACTTAATGTCCACTGATTTCTGTCGAAGTTAGGAGTCTAAATATCTTTCTGGATCTGGGTCCAAACAGTCAAAAGATTTTCAAAGACTACATCTAGATTGGGTACCTTAATTGCTGGATTTCAGCTGGAAATGTTTTGGGCCTAACTTGAGTTCTACTGGACTTCTGGGTGCTGAGCACTTCAGAAAATCAGTTGGATCCCTGAAACTAAAGCACCCCAAATTTGGAAAATTTGGGACTTAATGAACTGTTTGCGAAGAACCTAGAGGCTGAAATTTGTTTCTTTGAACCATCTGATGAACACTTGAGAATAACAAATATATTTAGTGACATCAGGCTCTGTTAGAAAAAGATTACCAAAAGCGAGGCTAGTAATTTACTACAGCAAACAATTTGAACATCTCTCCTCATTAGTTGAATGGTGACACAGAGCTCTAGAAGGAGAGGGTTGAGCTGTATGTTTGGAAATTCATCAAACACTCCTCCAAAGAGATGATGTCTTTAAATCCTTTTAATTTGCCTCCCTTGAATATATGACCAGTAGGGTGATCCTTGTTATGGGGATGGAACAAGAGGTATTTTGACCACCTGTAGAATTTCTTTCATTAGTGACTCCTCTGAGAGCATCCCATATTTAAGAGTTTTTCAAAATGTTTTTTCTTTTTCTTTTCTTTTTCTGTCTGTGTGATCTCTCAAACATATACCAAGAAACCAGTAAACTGGAGCCAACAATGGTAAGCATACCTGTTCAGAATTCAAACCCATTTATGTGTCTAAATAAATGCAAGAGTCAGCAGTGCGGATCTAGAATCTAACCTTCTCCAAGATGTAACTGTTCCTAAAATATATCATGCTCTATAAATGACAACCAGCAGAACTTTCAAACTGCAGTTAAATTGCAAAAACAAAGCAAGAGTCCCTCTCCTCGTCTGCATCCCACCTAGATTTATGCTCAAAAATCCAATGTCTCAGGAAGGGAAGGTCACAAAATGGTCTGATGACACCTTAAAGACTAACAGATTTATTTGGACATAAGCTTCTGTGGGTAAAAACCCCACTTCTTCAGATGCACGGAGAATCATGCATGCATCTGAAGAAGTGGAGTTTTTACCCACGGAAGCTTATGCCCAAATAAAACTGTTAGTCTTTACAGTGCCACCAGACTCCTTGGGTTTTTTTGTGGATACAGACTAACACGGCTACCCCTCTGAAAATGGTCCGAGCTAATATCAGAGCCAGTGGAAAAAATGCATTGTTGTTTAGTTAACCGGTGTCACACAATTAGGCAATGCTCAGAAATCAATTAGCTACACGTTATGGCTGAAATGGCATGTTTTTCTAACTGCGCCAAATATATTTTATTGCCACATGATGCTCATATAGGCATTTTAACAAAAAAAAAAGTATTTGCCTTTAAAATAATGCAATTAAAAAAGAAAAAACTCTGGTCAAATCTGGAAATGATAGAGTTCCTAAAACATCCAGAACAGCTTTGGAACAATTACTTTCGCCTGCTCTGTTCTGTTGTAAAAGCTATAGGTCACTTTGCCTTTCTTCTTCTTCTTTACATATTTTTTTTAATTTAGCTAAGATGCAGCTGTGAAAACTGGATTCTTCTTTTGAACTTCTGTATTTACATTTGTTTCTGGCAACCCTGAGGAAATGTGATTTTTTTTCCCTTTTTTTTTTACAGCTAGCAGCAGAGTCTGAAGGAGTTTAATGTGAGAAGTATCTTATTATGGATTCTGAGGGATATGGACTGCCTCTTGATGTAATCTCCCTGCAGATCGGGTGAAGTCATAGTGTGAAAGTGGTGTAAGCAAGCTCATTATTTCTAATGAATCAAACTCCCAGGACAAAGATGAAATGCTGCAGAGTTCTGATCTTCCTCAGAACCTGGGGCAGTTTGGATCCAGGGGTTTGGTTCAGGTCTGTCTCAAGAAAGGACACATAAAGGATTGGCATAGGGACTAAAATATATAAAGACCAGAACTGTTTTGGCCAATAGTATTTCAGGATGTGCTGACCAGGTAAGCTGGCTCATGAAGAGGGTGGAGAGACTCACAGCACCTGTGTTAGATTTGGTCATCCTCCACAGGTGGAGGCAAGGATTCAGGTGACTAGGAGCTGGAGGGTAAAAGGGCTGTCTGGGAGAGGAGATGGGGCTGATAAATGTCTGAGTGCTATGGCTGAAATCCAGCTGTAGCAAAGAGAAGAGATAACACCAGCAAGAATGTGCTGCTGCAGCAGGAAGACCTGGTGAAAACTGGGATTGCTTCTGGAGAGAGAGAGCCAAGCAGAGAGGGACTCCCAGGAGAGGAGCCCAAGGAGTCAGTGCTTTTCAGAGATCAGGAGGCCAGCCAGGTAAACTGGTGGCATAGGAAGAGGCCTTGGGAAAGAGATTGAGTTGTTCTTTTGGTTTGGCTATAGAGGATCCAGCTCTTCTGGGATTCCAGGGCTGGGAACCCATGGAAGAGAGGGGGTTCCCCATATGCTGCAACATAACAAGGTGAAGCAGTCACCCCTGGAAGTAAAGAGAGAAAGAAAGGGCTATTGCAGGCCCAGCGTGGTCTGGAATGGAAGAATAGTGTCTTCCATTGGATGCTGATTCCACTGGAAGGAGTGGACTTTTGGGGCTTAGCAGGAGGATCAAGTCACCTCAACAACCAAAGAATGCGGGAAGCCAGACACCATGGGTCCCTGACCATGCTGAAGCCTGAGAGAATGCAGTTCATATGTGACTCCCAGGAGGAGGCCAGAAGAGAGCACAGCCTGCAGGGAGCAGTCTGAGAGCACTGCAAGAAATAGGTTGGTATTTAAACACTACAGGGGGCCCAGAGCTGAGAGCCTAAGATGAACTCAGGCAATCATTGGCCAAACCTTTCTTGGCCACTGAGACCCACTGGTTCACAGCTGTACTGTCCTAGGGCCCTTGGTGATGTGCATTCATGGTGGATGGTCATGTTCCAAGATTCAAAGGCATGGAAATCTAATCCCAGAACATGACTGGGTTAGTACGGCCAGTGAGACCAGCACTTCTAGGGGGCAGACTAAGTCTGAGGCCAGATCCTCAGCTGGCATAAATCAGCATAACTCCATTTGGAATCAATAGAGCTTCATCAAATTACACCATCTGAAGATCTTGATTAGTTACAAACTCTGGACCCAGTCCAGTAAAGCATTTAAATGCATTCTTAACTTTAACCACACGAGCAGTCCCATTGTCTCCATTTGGACAACTCGCATCTTTAATGTTAGGCTTATATTACGTGCTTTGCTGGATCAGGGCCTTGGCTAAGAGATCTGTGGCTAACCACATGTATCATTTGATAGTAGCTGATTGGCGTAATGGAGGCACATTTATCACGCTCTGCTTATTCAGGGCTTGATCCTGCTCCAGTTGAAATCAACGGTCAAATTCCATTGATTTAATTGTTGCAGGTTAGGGCCCAATCCTGTAGCTTCTCTGCATGCAGAATTCCCACAGTCACCGGGAGTTCCACTCATGAAAGGAGAGCTCTTAATGACTCCTGCCATTACATTAATAACGCAGCCACTGAGAGGAAGCAGATGTGAAGGATGATGAGATGAATGAGTGATGGTTTGGAATCTCCTGGTGAAAAATGTGTTGGGGATTATTGTCTTCTCTTTGTCAGTTAATTGCATAATGGATTCGTGCTGCCTGTTCTCAGTGTATGTGTTTGAGGAGCCCTCTCAGACACTGCTTTATCTGTGGCATATTACAGGTTGCAGCAACCTATGTGCTAATCTATGTTGGCCATGTCTGGATTCTTCCTGTTAGAATTTGCCACAGAGAGAGATCTGGAGGCAGATTGTGTGGAGTCCCAGTGTCTTAATGGCACAGCCAGTAGCTCATAAAATGAAATTCAAATGCTGTGCACAGTAGCAAATATGAAATTCTTTGGCTCTTGTGGTGGTTCTGTACTGATCATCACCAGCAGAAAATACACAGTAAAGATTTCAAGTGACACTGCAAGTCTAACACAATGTACTCTGTGATCAATTAGCCGAGCTAGGCACAATGGATATCAGATGGGTTATGTTAGCTAATTCAGAAGTCTCAGCTCTATGTCAAAGTCTGGAGGGACAAGTTCTGGCCTGGAACAGCATGCATGGCTCCTGTTGCATTCATACAGTAGTGCTCCTATTGCATCCATACTATAGTGTCTGACCCTGATCTCCCTTATACTGGTATGAATCAGGAGTGACTCCAATCAGGTCAATGCAGCTGGTTCTCCTTTCCCTTACACTGCTATAACTCCATTCACTTTGGTGTTATTACTCCTGATTTACTCTGCTATGGGAGGGGAATTGGACCCATTGGTGTGAGAGGATCATTGCCTCTGGGAGTTGTACCCAGGGTAAAGAGGAGAGTGACTGCAGGTGGCTTCTGCCATGTGCAATGTAGATGTTCCTCTGCGTTCAGGTGTCAGGTACTGGCAAAGATGCTGCCCCATGACAGCACCCATTTTAAGCGTCCTCTGTACAGTATGTGCCTGGATCAGAAGATTCCACAGTCACCGTTCCAGGCACGTGGGACAGGGAATGTGTGTGGGCCCAGGATAGCTATCTTCAGCAATATTTGTTGATCACTGTGCTGCTTATAATGGCAAGAGATCACAGTGCTGCCTTTGGGAATACGTCAAGGAGCGTCTGGGAGGTGCCTGACCGAGCTGTACTTTTGGCTCAGAGTTCCAGCTGTATGCTCCAGGGTTGGAATGTACATCCAGGGCAGAGACCCATGCTGAGTTGCTGCCAATGCCAGTTAGTGGGCAGATCAGCACAGAGGAAAGCAGGTACTGGCTCGAGAACTTCAGTACAATTCTCTAAGGAGAAGCACATGAGAAGAGGCTGAACCCTTGGATATCTGAGAGAGAGAGGCTAGGGTGTTGGTCCATGGATCCGGGAAGAGAAACTGAGCCAGCCCCACCAAGGGGCTGTGTGTGGGCTGAACACAACATTGGGATTCCAACTCAGCACATGATGGGTTTCTGTTTTTGACCACTCCCTCCTTGAGAAAGTCTTGACGTTGCTGCATTATCTTATGGCATCTCCAGGTCATGACATTGCTTGTTGTTTGATCACATTGTGACTGAGGGGATCCAGAAGACAGAATGGGCTATGGAGGAAGGAGACAGCTACCATGGCCTGTCTCCTCTCCTCCATGAGGGACATTGCAGATCTGGCTCCAGCCTCTGTTTTCTCTTCTCTAATGCTACACTGATGTCCTCCTGGCCTACAGGTGCTCTCAATGAGATGAAGCCACGATACTGATAGTTATCGATAGAGATGGGCCCCAGGTGCAAGGCTGCGATTGGGGATCCCTCTGGAGCTGGGGCTTTGGTTTAGGTCCATCTCCAACGAGGACTTTCTCTCTGCAATACTCTGAGTCTGGGCCCCCTGTGGAAGGCTGCCATACATAATTAACACTTGCTGGGGGAAGGTGCCAGATTGGTTTCTGTGCATGCAGAGCAGGGACAGGCAGAGGCAGCACTTGCCTCCCTGGAGTGCCCCACCCATGTGGCTATTCAGGAGCAACCATATCTAGGCCAGAGAGGGGCATTCAGACTGTAAGCCCCTGCAAGTGCCTGGACTCTGCTGAGCTTGCCAGCAAGAGGGACAACTAGTGCCATTTATGCTGGTGGGTTTGGGGACATGGACAGATCTTCCGTGAGACTGTGTCCAACTTAGATCATGCAAGCCACTGACCCAAAGTGACCAGAGCTTGGCCTGAACCAAAACCATGGACCCCAATGGCTGTGAACTCAGAAGGGTAGGGGGCAGAAGAGTCGATTCAGAGTCCAAATGTGAATCCAGGCTGGAATTCTGCAGCTCTCCCCTACCTTGGTAATGAGCTGAACCAACGCCCCCCAGCTCTGGAGGCCCCAGACACAGGGATATGAAATCCAGATCAGCTCTAGTTTTACTAATGAGATTTTGAGCCAATAATGAGGAGCTTGCATACCACATTGGTGTGTGTGGTGATGAACCTAGAGCTTATCCATGTTTGACCAGGTGACTGGAGGAGAGGTGGGACTTGGTCTGGTGGATAGGGCAGGCCCTGGACAGGAATCAGGAGACCTGCGTCTGCCACAGTGTAACCTTGGGCAAGTACCTTCTCTTCTGTGTGCCTGATTCTCTTTCCTCTGTCTGGCTAGATGGCTCTTTGGGGCATGGAATGTCTCCTGCTCCATGTGCTGTGCAGTGCCCGGCATGAAGGGGCCTTGATCTCATTGTGGGATGGAAGGCTATACCATGATACTGACAACAGTAACACTGGTAAAAGGCTCCATACTTCATTCTCTCTAACAGATGCCCTGTGACTGGGTATGGCTGGGGAAAGGTCTGGGATGTGGAGATCAGGTTGTGGAGGTGAAGAATCAAAGATAAACCAGCTCTGAGTCAATGTCCCCAAAGGAGAGGAATCCTGGCGCAAACGGTGGCTCTGAAGAGCTTTTGGCTATTCCACTCCTGCTCCAAGCTCTGAATAAACATTTTGCCATCTGGGAGATGTGCACGCCGTATGCTGTTTGATCTCTTGTTTGTACAGTCTTTCCACTCATCCCTTTCCAGGAGAACTTGCTGTCCTGTGCAGTATTGCACACCCCCCTGGGACACAGTGCGACTCCGTGGTGGGTGTTCCCCAGCACGCATGTTGTTCCTGGATAACGAGCTCCCTCAGCCATGGTGCAGTGTACAGCTACGGCACTTGCTTTCTTCTCTCCACAGGCTGCCATGATTCTGCCTCAAGAGCCTTGTTGTCCTCTAACAGCTGCACCGTGTTGTTTTTCTGTTACTTGCAGCAGGGGGAAACCCTGCCAGAACGCAGCAGACACCAGCTTGCAAACACAATTCTTCCTTAGAACATGCAGAACAGTCACTGTAAAATAGACCTGGGCCAAGGCTGCACAATTCAGACCCAGCTTTTGACTATCCCAGGATCTGGGGCTGTCTGTTTACGAGGCTCTGGGTCAGGCTCGTTTGTAGGATACCAAGCTTTGATCACTCAGATACAAACCAATTGTGCATCCAGGCCATGACCAAATTTTGCTGCTTCTGCCTTTGAATTGTTTCTGGACTCTTCCCAACTTTTTGACACCTCCCTACTCCTGCTCAGTACGCCCCTGTTCAGACATCCAAGAATCACAGTAGCCCTCAGCCACAGTACTGCACAGGGAGATCCTGTCTGGCTGGGTCCCCACAAGGCTCCTAAGTTCTTTGCAGAGTCTCTGCTTTCCAGGATAGAGCCCCCACATCCCGTCACTGTGAGCGACATTCTGCATTCCTAGCTGTGACCTGCCATTTGGCTGTATTAAGGTGCATGTTGTTCACATGGGCCCAGATTCCCAGGCAATCCAGCTCGCTTTGTAGAACTGTCCTCATATACCACCCCACCACCAGTCACTGTGTCATCTACACCCTTCCCCAGCAACAACTGTACATTTTCCAGGTGTAAGGTGAGGCCAGAACTGTTGTAATCACCTTCTCTATGGCCTTCCTGACAGCCACATCAGCCCCTCCAAACCCACTCAGTACACTGCTGCGAGGATCATCTTCTTGGATCCTCACTGTGACCACACCTCCCCCCGTTCCTCACATCCCTGTCCAGCAGCCAACACAAGCTCTTGTCTTGTCTTAAAAGGCCCATCAGCCTTTACTCATGCCTGCTCTGTCTGATCTACCAGCCTATCGGCACGCCAGCCCCACTTTGCTCTGCCAAAGGTGCAAACAAGGACCTCAGTCTCCTCCCCGTTTTTTCCCTGCTGGATTGGGGAAAGCTATTTGCTAAAATCCACATTGCAACAACCTTTCCATATCTTAAATCCCTCTCGTATCATCTCTATCTTGCTGCCCCAGACCAGTCTTGTCTGGCAGTGGATAGGCAGGTACACAACTGAGACATCTGGTTTCTGGCTGTAACTCCTGTGGCCTGGAACTCTAGAAGGCAGAGAGCTCACTACTGCCATCAGTTGGTGAACAGGGGAAATGAGTGCTACAGAGAGTCATCTGCATAAGTTTTCTACCCAGAAACCCTCCAAGGGACATGGGAGAATCACCAGAATAGTATAAGAACCCCAAACAGATGGGGTAGTGGGACTGAAAAAAGCAGATGAAGTGGGAAAAGTAGATTTTATAGTAGCATCTGTGCTCATGAGTACTATTATGTCATTGATCTTCCCCACTAAAGATTTTTTGAAAGTAGAACATAGAAATAGTTTGTGATATGAGACAGCAACCAGCCAGCCATTTGTTGGAAGGTCAGCAGCAGAGCTGTGTGAATTCTGCTGAGGGCTCCTGTAGCCAGCTCTGATAAAGCTGACATCAAGGTAGCTGGGTTAGGTGGCAGAGCCTCAGGAGAGGGCCAAGCAGCATTTCTCCTGGGGCTGAAGACAGGCCTGACCAAGTGCCCACTGACCCCAAACCATGAGTGGGGTGTAGCAGATGAGGATAGGGGAAGTGATGTGATGAAGGGATACTTGCTCATCCTATGTTCACAGTGGTGGCTGGGCAATCGAGTTAAAGGACCCTGCCAAAGTTACCCTGTGGGGAGGTGATTTACTCACTATTCACATAAATATACTGTAGCAGTGTTTTCCTTTTTTCCCTCAGCACCGTTTCTCTTGGTTCATACAGACTCCGTGCTTGGGAATAGGGAAGCACTGCCTGTTAAGCACACCATAGGGGGAGGTTTAGTTTTTGTTGCTGGACAGGGTTTTGAGCCAGCAGTGTGTGTTAATGTTAAGAGGGACCCCTAGACTTTGATCCCAGCTCTTGCTGCTGTCTGTGTCCGGCAGAAGGGTGGCACAGCTACACTCTTGGTTTTATTGCAGTCTCAGCCTCACAGCCCATCCTGTTTGTCTTCTCATCTTATCCTGTCTGAAACCTAGACTGTGAGTTCTCTGAGGTTGGGACGGTCTTCCTTGTGACTCATCTGTACAGCCCCTAACAGAACGGGGCCCTCATTTGAGGTTCCTGGGTGCTATCGTTATAACATGGTGCTCTTACCTGGGACATGGCCTCACTATGTCACAGAAGTTCACAGCGACCCAACCTCGTCACCCTTGGTAGCTAGTGTCGGGACCCTGCCTTGTGATTAGCGTGGTGCTCTCTCCAAATCCACTGGAAGGGATATTGCCTCTCCTCTTCCTCTTCCTCTGGCATCTCAACTTCTGGATTCTCCCATGGAGCTGGGAAAGCCAGCAGAGGCTCCTGTTTGGGCAGCACCACCAGTTCAGTGCTGCCAGACATATCGAGGATGGCAGTGATCACCACTGGCACCAGCACTTCACGAGGCTCTCCTGGGGTCACCAAAACAAAACCAGGGAAGGGCTGGTCAGAGTAACCTGAAGGGGCATGTGGGCTGAGAATCGCTGCCTTTCAGTGGTTGGTTTCACTGGTCTCTTGTTTATGCAACCCATTACCTGGGGTCACCGTGTCCTCCTTGCACTCACACAACTCACAGGGACAGCTGAATTGTGCTAGAATCATAGGAATTGGGGAGGGAAATGGCCGTTGTAAGTCTCACTCACTGTGTCTCCCTCCACTGACCAGCACACCATTGTCCCCTCCAACATCATCCCTGTGCTTCGCCTGTAGTTTGTTGCTAAATTACTTACGATCTGGAGCTTTCACCATTTCCCGTGGGAGATTATTGCACAGTCCCATAGCTCTTAGTGTTCTGTCCTTCTTGAGAATGAGCCTGAACTGTGCTCTGCACAATTTCAGCCAATTACTCTTACTTAGCCCTCCTTTGAGATCACTAAACAATTCCTTTCCCTCCTTGTGGTGAGCCCCTCTCAGATACTTGTGGATGTCTTTTCTACAGCCCCCCGCACCACCATCCCCTTCACAGCTGTACTTTGGCCAAGCTACACATATTTAGTTCTTTTAATAGCCCCTCCATAAATCAGACCCTCTAGCCACTCAATCATGTTTACTGTGCTTCCCTGAATTCCTTCCAATTTGTTGTTTGTCTTTTTTTTTTTTTTGTACTGAGGAGGCCGGGACTAAATGCAATATTAATAATAATCTGCATATAAATATAGTGACTGTCATGCAAAGATATCAGCAAGCTTTGCAAAGATTAATTATATAAGCTTAACAAAGCCCTGAGAAGTCAATGACTATTATTTTCCAAGCTTGGAAAATTCCACTTGTCCAGGTCAAATCATAGTTTTGATGGCTGAATGAAATGGCATTTTTTCCTCTTTAATTTCCCATCTAAACCATTGTTCAGTGTAAAATAGAGGAGTTGACAAAATGAATTTTTTCATAAAAATCATAAGAAAAATTAGTTTTTCTCTGGAAAAAATGAATGCCAAAAAGCCAAAATATTTTGGCCAAAGATAAAAATACTTTGATTTGGATATGCCTCATGGGAGATGTAGTTCAAATGACTCAATTCCCCATTCTCCTCTCTGAGCTAGGCTGAAATACATTGCCCATGACGCACCTCCCACCCTCTCCAAAGGGGACTGTGCTGCATCATGGGAGATGTAGTCTGACCAGGTTGCCCAGCCCATAGACAAGAATGCGATCATGGGTCAACTGTGGCAGCATTGCTAAAAGGAAGATTTTTGGTTTTCAGACAACTTTTTACAGTATTTAAATTTTCACTGAAATATGAAAATGTTCCTTGGAAAATCTTAATGAAAATGACTTTTTCATTTTCACTGAAGTTTTCCATGAACTCTTCTCCATTCTGCCCAGATCTAGTCCTGACACTCATTTACGTACTCTAAGCATTGGACCTTGGTATTTTAGATGTGGCTTTGGCAGCTTCATATAAAAAGGCCTATTCCCTCCCTGGTTTGTGATCAGATTAATTTGCATATTCAGCTAAACTATTGCTTTGGGGTTTTTTTCCTACAGTCTCACACTGCTTACTTACAGAGTATCTGTGTTCCTGTTAACAATCAGTCCTACGTCTCTCTTATTACCAACACCCAAGTAGCATTCAGTGAGTGTGCAAAATGACATTAATTTATATGCCCACAGATGGCAGTGGGGCTACACCAAGTGTATGATCTCATGGCTAAAGCACTGGGTGGAGACTCAGGAAATCTAGGTTCCAGTCCCCTCTACCACAGGTTTCCTGTGTCACTGGAGATGCTTCAGTCTCTCTGGGCTGATTCATTAAAGGACCTAGGTGCCTAACTGACGCTTAGCTGCCTACATCCCAGAACCAGGCCCCACTGGGATTCACAAAACAGCTGCTCAGCTGCCACTGAATCCTGTAGGCACCTAAACTCACTCAGCACCTACATTTTTACATTTAACAGGTAGTAACAGTTCCCTAGCTGCCTGTGTTTCTGCATCTGCACATGTGCACTGCAACCTATGCCAGGTGTCTGGACACCTAATCCCAGAGCACTGCATGAACCAGGCGAGATGGGTTCCTCCACCTTGCTCACTTGCAGAGCCCGATCCCATTAGTGTGCTCAGAGCAGGGGGGTAGGAGGAGATGGATTTCCCTCATGACTCCTAGCCCAGTAGTTAGAAAGCTCACCTGGGATGTGAAGACGTCCAAGGCAAGTGCCCCTTCAGCCTGAGGGGGTTCAGGGATTTGACCAGGGGTTTTCCACTTCTCAGGTGAGTGCTCTAACCACTGGTCTGCAGCATATTGTGATGTAGGGCTCCCCATCTGTCCTGGTGCAGCTGTTCCACTGTAGTTAGGAGCTCTCACCTGAGAGGTAGGAGACCCTTGTTCAGATCCCTTCTCCCCCTCAGGGAGAGGGGGGACTTAAACCTGGCTCTCTCACATCCCAGGTGAGTCCCCTAACCACTGGGCTACAAGTGCCCCCCTACCAACCTGGCTTCTTGCAGAAATCACACAGGTGCCTAGCCCTAAGAAAATGTTTGCAGCTGAGAATGCCTGCAACCAGGATTTAGATGCCTATCTCTGAGACAGAGGTGGGGCTTAGGAGACACCCCTCTCATAGGTCTCTCCCATTGGCTAGTTTAAGCAAGGCACCATCTAGTGTGCTGACTTTTGTGGATCGCCTTCTTAAGCATACATCTTGCCCCATGCATTGTACAGAACGCCTGGGCATGAGACTCAGGCTTTGTGAATCCCAGTGATTTTCTAGGCACCTAAAAGTTCATTGCTGTGACGCTCAGCATCACCACGCCTATGGTGACAGTAGCACTGTGTGTTTTCGTTTAAAACAGGGTTAATAATCCTTCCTTACTTCACAGGTGTTGGGAGGGTAGATTCATTCCTGGCTAGACCCTGTGACAGTGGGCCAGTGGAAAAACCAACTTCCAGGCGGGTATAAGAAAAAGCAGCTCATCTACCTGCTGGCTACTTTTTCTGCTACCTCCCCTTTCACGTCCTCCTTGCCTACAATAAATTACACTCAGGATGCAAACCTGCCAGACTGGTGCCTGGTACTCTGCTTTACTGCTAATGGCCATTTTCTGACACTTGTGATATAAATGATTTTACAATTTATACTTCAACAGACCAAGCTCAGAGCTTTCCATAGGAGCTGTACCTCCTTAATTGTGATGTATTTTTGCTGTTATTTTGGATGCTAAGAGGAACCAAAACCTCACTAATCAAACATGAGCTCTCTCCCACCTTTCTTAGACTATGAGCCCAGGCATATTTGAAAGTCAGCAAAATAATAGACCAAAAAACCCCAGCGGTTCCATATTAGTTTTCCCGTTGATAAAGCAGATAACCTACCTTCAATATGAACCATACAGAACAGACACCTTTTCAGTCTACACACTATGGCTGACGCAGCTAACCTGGACACTGTAATTAATATACCAGAGTGAGAGAGCACAGTGATGGATGTCTGCATAAACCAACTGCAGGATAATTAATTGACATGGCAGGAACCAATCATTCTGATAAACATTATGATAACTGAAAGACATGTGGATCATGATTCTAATCCCAGAAAACTCAGCTCAATTAGGTGGAGTAGCTTTTGTGCAAAGCTAGCAAAAGTGAGATCAGAAGCAGGCCTTTCATGTCCTGAAGGAAGTAACAAGTGATAAAAGTGAGATATGGGACAGCCCCCAAATATTGCTTTAGATTTAGCTGTAAATGTTATCATAGAATCATAGAATATCAGGGTTGGAAGGGACCTCAGGAGGTCATCTAGTCCAACCCCCTGCTCAGAGCAGGACCAATCCCCAACTAAATAATCCCAGCCAGGGCTTTGTCAAGCCTGACCTTTAAAATGTCTAAGGAAGGAGATTCCACCACCTCCCTAGGTAACCCATTCCAGTGCTTTACCACCCTCCTAGTGAAGAAGTTTTCCTAATATCCAATTTAAACCTCCCACACTGCAACTTGAGACCATTACTCCTTGTTCTGTCATCTGGTACCAATTAGAACAGTCTAGATCCATCCTCTTTGGAACTCCCTTTCAGGTAGTCGAAAGCAGCTATCAAATCCCCCCTCATTCTTCTCTTCTGCCAACTAAACAATCCCAGTTCCCTCAGCCTCTCCTCATAAGTCATGTGCTCCAGCCCCATAACCATTTTTGTTGCCCTCCGATGGACTCATTCCAATTTTTCCACATCCTTCTTGTCGTGTGGGGCTCAAAACTGGACACAGTACTCCAGATGAGGCCTCATCAATGTCGAATAGAGGGGAATGAGCACGTCTCTCGATCTGCTGGCAATGCCTCTATTTATACAGCCTAAAATGCTGTTAGCCTTCTTGGCAACAAGGGCACACTGTTGACTCATATCCAGCTTCTCATCCACTGTAACCCCTAGGTCCTTTTCTGCAGAACTGCTGCCTAGCCATTCGGTTCCTAGTCTGTAGCAATGCATGGGATTTTTCAGTCCTAAGTGGAGGACTCTGCTCTTGTCCTTGCTGAACCTCATCAGATTTCTTTTGGCCCAGTCCTCTAATTTGTCTAGGTCCCCCTGTATCCGATCCCTACCCTCCAGTGTATCTACCACTCCTCCCAGTTTAGTGTCATCAGCAAACTTGCTGAGGGTACAGTCCACGCCATCCTCCAGATCATTAATGAAGATATTGAACAAAACTGGCCCCTGGACTGACCTTTGGGGCACTCCACTTGATACTGGCTGCCAACTAGACATGGAGCCATTGATCACTACCTGTTAAGCCTGTTGAGCTAGCCAGCTTTCTGTCCTCCTTATAGTCCATTCATCCAGCCCATACTTCTTTAACTTGCTGGCAAGAATACTGTGGGAGACCATATCAAAAACTTTGCTAAAGTCAAGGAATAACACGTCCACTGCTTTCCCCTCATCCACAGAGCCAGTTATCTTGTCATTGAAGGCAATTAGGTTAGTCAGGCATGACTTGCCCTTGGTGAATCCATCCTGACTATTCCTGATCACTTTTCTCTCCACTAACTGCTTCAGAATTGATTCCTTGAGGACCTGCTCACGGGCCACAGGTTCAGGAAACATGTTGAGGTGAGGCAAATGTCTCTGCTCTTCATATGCAGACTAAGGAACATAGCAGAATTGCTGTAGAAAACTAGTCCCTTCAGGATATGTCTACAATGCAATATAAGCCCAGGATTAGTAGAATTCAAGTTAGTAGACCTTGGGTTTAACCTAGGTCTTGAGCATCTACACTCATTTGTAACCCCAGGTTAGGAATTGTTGAGCTCTAGGTTCCAACTTGGGGCTTCAGTGTCCACAATGCATTACGCCACCCATCTTCCAGACTTCCAAGCCCCCTCCCAAAATGTGGCCACTATAGCCCTTTGTTTGTGGTGCAATGTGGGATAACTTGACTGGCCACCACACTTGACTGTCCAGAAGACAAAGTAAGTCAGTCCTCAGGATTGTGGAATACTTTTGGTGGACTACTACAGTACATGTCCAGTGGGTCTGCGACTACACTACAAAGCACTATGACTTGAACAATGAGTCCTGGCTTGCCTCAGGCTTGGACTCTCCACCCCTGGGGGGTCCTGTATTCAAGCCCTGGGTTAGTGCAATTTGTGAGTAGACGGAAGAGGGGAAGAGGTTAGGCTTAAGCCTGAGTTCAAACCCTGGGTTTAGACTGCAGTGTAGCCATACTTATAGAGACTCTTCCAATACTCATTAAAGTCAAGGAAAGGGTCTGACTTCATTGTTCATTGGATCAGCCCCTTAGTCCAGAATCCTCCTCCTGAAAACACTTGACTCTTCTTGTACCAGAGAAAGGCGCAAACCCTTGAGAATGCTCAAAAACATGCAACTCTACACATGGAGGAAGAAATTCCTGGGTAACTTCTGATCAGTGTCCATTCCTTATCAATATCAATTTTATAACCCAGTTGCTGATTTAGCTATTTTGTCAGAATAGCTCTTGGTAAATTGTTCCATGAAGAAGAAATGTGCTTTGGCTTCATATTCCTTATTTATTTATTTATTCTCAGAGATGAATAATCCCACCCATATATACTTAAGCTTCACAGATGGGTCATAATGTGCAGGAACAAAGGTAAACGTTGCTGACTGGACATCATTTTCACATGGTGCCAAATCCTACTATCCAATGCTAGTTTGTTAGCAATGCTAACAAACTGGACCTTCATTGCGTCTTGTGGATGTCACAAAGGCAAGCTTGCGCCAGCTCAGAACCGCATGCTCATTCATAAAACACAACAAAAGATTTGAGGTTCTATTTTTCAAGCATACACTTCTACCCACAAAAATATTGCTGAATGCATAAAGCAGGCATTTGCATGTGCCGTAAGGGTCAATGGATGTACTGACTGGCATGCAAGTAATGATTTTGCATATGAAACACATATTTTGCACACACGACTGCTTGTTAGCACACACGACTGCTTGTTTGCACATGCATATTGTGCAGGCCCGACGATATTTCCAAGTGTTGACCCTTTAAGCATATGCTTGGTTATTAAAAGTAATAACAGCTGAAAATGTTTTGACAGGAAAGCGCTAAAAGAGATCTCCCTTCCAAATATTATTTCTGTACATACAGCATTGGTGTTTGGACTATCGTGCGATCCTGGACTGAGAAACTTGCACCTCCTTGCTCAGTTTTTGGTGTCTCAATGAGGCACGAAGATAGAAAACTCCTTTGTGCTTTAGCAAGAGATACTGATTAATTTCCTAAAAGTGACAAAGAGTCCTGTGGCACCTTATAGACCAGGGATCTCAAATATATGGCCCGCAGGGCTCTTGCGTGTGGCCTGTCAAGCTCCTCGCACCCCCCCCACCCCTCTGCCTACCTGTGGGATTGCCCTCTGTGGCGCTGCAAGCCCCATGCCGCTCTCTGAAGCAGCTGGCAGCACACCACTTCCGTCCTGGGAGGGAGAGGGAAGGAGGCAGACGGATCCTGCATTGCCTTGATTTAAAGACAGCCATCCTGAAGCAAAAAAAACCTCAGGACCAGACTTCAAAGAGAAACTGCTGAACTTCAGTTCATTGCAAATTTGACACCCAGCTCAGGATTAAACAAAGACTGTAAATGGCTAGCCAACTACAAAAGCAGTTTCTCCTCCCTTGGTGCTCAACTGCTAGAAGAGGACCTTCTCCTCCCTGATTGAACTAACCTTGTTATTTCTAGACTGATTCTTGCCTGCATATTTATACCTGCCTCTGGAAATTTCCACCACGTGTCTGATGAAGTGGGTATTCACCCATGAAACCTTATGCTCTAATACGTCTGTTAGTCTATAAGGTGCCACAGGACGCCTTGTCGCTTTTTACAGATCCAGACTAACATGGCTACCCCTCTGATACTTGATTAATTTCATGCATCTCATGGGGGCAAAGACCAAACTTAATAACCTGAGAGGTGAACGTTTTGAGAAGTCTGACAATGAGCCGGGTCTCACACTTGAGCTGCTGGAGCTTACTCAGCTGAGAGTTGTTCACTCTGTGGAATGCCAGAAATAACAAAGCTCTTGAAATCAATGGAAAGACTTCAGTGAAGTTGGATTAGGCCTGCAGAGCTGAGGAAGAGGTATGCCAATGACGAGCAGGTAACTCCACTAATGATGAATCCTCTGCTCCTTTTGGTGCCAGTTCCTTGCTTAGTTCCAACTCCTGCCTAATGATTTTTGAATCTCCCCTCCTCATGACAAGATCTGTGGCACTGAGCTTCTCTGTGATCCTCTACCTTTTATGCACTTCCAACAGATCTCTGAGTCTCCATTTTCCCAGTGAATATCAAATATAAAATTGAAAGTGGAGCCAGTTGGAAAAATGCAGGGGTGTGTGTTTTATTTCTTCTGCTGAAAATTTTAACAAAATGTTTTTTCTTCTTTTCTGTCAAAATTTTCATTGGAAAATTTCAACTTTGCGCTGAAAGGAAGGTTTTTTCAACCAAAGACTGAAAAATTTGGGGGTTAGGGTGAAAATTGTAGGGGTTTCAGGTTCAGTTTTCCAATGAAAAATCAAAAACATTCAAGGGCAATGGACACAACTCTTGGAAATGTTCATTGAGTGAAACTCCCAATTTTCCATTGGAAAAAAAAGTTTGGAGACATTTTGTGGTATATAGCTCTTTGTTGACTCCACAACCTTTTGGAGAAAGGCTCCTTTCTCCTTGCAATTTCCCATGAGAGGAGATTTTTTTTCCTCACAGAAGAGGGATGGGGGATGTGGGAGGAGAGAGGGAGAGGTGATAAGTAGGCAAAGTCTTTTGAAGATATGGATCTCTTTGTAAAGCTTTCTAATTCTCTGTGGAAAGCATATATCAAAAAAATTTCAGTCTACCAATGTCACCTTTAATTTGCATCATGCAGTTGCCACCCATGATTATTAGGGGCCAGGACTATTTTTATTAAGACTTGTCTTGTGGTGTGGGCAGGAGTGAGGAACAAAAGGACACCCATGTAGTCTCAAGAGTTGTAGATGTTTTATTTGTTACAACTTGGATGAGATATAAAAAAGTCAGTACTACTGTTAGGGTAGACAAATTCTGGGTATGTGTACACTGTGAAAAATCTCAGGCTGCAGTAAGTTTCAGAGCCTGGGTCAACTGACTTAGACTCACACTATGGGGCTAAAAATAGCAATGTAGACATTCCTGCTCGGACTGGAACCCTGGCTCCGAAACCCATTGAGGAAATAGATCTCTGAGGTTTCTAGATAGATAGATAGATAGATAGATATATTAGGGCTGTTAATTAATCACAGTTTACTCACGTGATTAACTCAAAAAAAATCACAATTAAAAAAATTAATAGCGATTAATCAGTTTTAATCACACTGTTAAACAATAGAATACCATTTAAAATGTATTAAATATTTTGGATGTTTTTCTACATTTTCAGATATATTGTATTCTGTATTGTAATTGAAATCAAAGTGTTTATTATTTTTATTACAAATATTTGCACTGTAAAAATGATAAAAGAAATAGTATTTTTCAATTCACCTCATACAAGTACTGTAGTGCAATCTCTTTGTCGTGAAAGTACAACTTAAAAATATAAAGTTAGCACTGTACACTTTGTATTCTGTGTTGTAACTGAAATCAATATATTTGAAAATGTAGAAAATATCCAAAAATATTTAAATAAATGGTACTCTATTATTGTTTAATACTGTGATTAATCACATGATTAATTTTTTTAATCGCTTGACAGCCCTAATATATTTACATTTGTAGGAGATAATCCTGCCCGTTTCTTGTTTACAATGTCACCTGAAAGGGAGAACTTCAAAGTCTTAAACCTTGGGTTGAGTGCCATAGCTATCTTTAGAAATTTCACATTGGTACTTTCTTTGAGTTTTGTGAAATCTGCAGTGAAAGTGTTGATATTTCGCTGTATAGACATACCGCTAGGGTCTTAGGCCAAGATTGTCCACAGTGACTATTGGATTTTGGTTGCCCAACTTGAAACACTTGAATTTCAAGAAGTGCTGAACATGCGTCCTCTGAAAGTCAGGCATCTCTTTTGGGTGACTTCAATTTGTGTCCAGCCAATGAGCTAGCCATGCTTTCATTGCACAGAGAAGCCCCCATGTGGTTATAGAAAAAGTAACTTACTTCTCATAATCCAGAAGTGACATGTCTAGAATATGATGGTCTAGCGCCTAGAGCTTATGAGCAAGGGTTAGGACTCCTGGAGCTGTCAGCAATATGGAGGATCAAAAAAAAATGTAGTTTCCATTCTGTGGAAAATTCTCTGGTTTCAACTTTTGTTTTCAGCCTGAACTAGGACAAAAAGTCAAAACTGCCAAAAAAAAAAATGTTTAGGACAAAAATTTCCATTCAGAAAAGTTGGAATGTTTTGTTAAGGTTTGGGTGGATGTTAGTGTATGCAACCCCTGTAGCTGTGACGGTGTCTCTTGGCAGTTGTAGTTCCTGGGCTCTCTGTTCACCCCTCTGGATCTGCTTCCTACTTGACTACATCTGATGACGTGCACTGTGGTTTCTCCCTATGGTTCAGATACCTCAGTACCTCCTGAGACTCCTGTGAGGCAGCGGAGTGCCCAGAGAGACACTGAGATTAATGTCAACTCCAAAACAAAACACTTTGACATTACTGAATCAAATGTTTCATTAGGATTTTTCCCAATAGCAAAGTCCACCCAAACTGATCTTTCCAGAGGAAAACTTGAGTTTTGAAGCAGCCTCATTTTCTGACAAATGTTTCGTTAAAATTTTTTTAACCAGCCCAAGTCAGCACAATCCGTGGGTGGTGTTAGTGGGACAGAGTCAAATTTTCAAAAGCGCTTGTGTCCCATTTTCAGAACTGACTGAAGCACTTAAGAGGCAAAAATCGCCTTAAAAGTCAATGGGGCTTAGGTGTTCAAAGTCACTTTTGAAAGTGGGACTTAGGTTCCTAAGTCATTGGCACTTTTGAAAATTTTACCTTTCATCAAATTTGTCCTGCAGAACAAGCTGGAAAAGATGTGGCCTCTCATAAATGATTAACCAGTCCATCACTCATGCAGCTCTGCCCAAATCATAGTAACTTTACTCAGAGAAATAAAATAATAGACCTACTATTTGTGATTGCCTCAGTACATAATACAAGGCTCTTTATGCTTGCCTGGTGTGTGACTGAGCGACTGATGCAAAATGATCCATCCATACAATTCTGATCACACGACATTGTGGGGCCTGAAAGGCGATGGAGTTCACTGAAGAAGCTTCCAAGTTTATTTCAAACTTGATAGAGCGTGAATTCTTCTGTAAGGCACAGTTTGGGGGATTTTATTATCTAATCCAGTCTTTAAAATACTGTCTTAAAAACTAATGCTAGTCCTGATTTTCCAGACACAGAAAAGGTCCCGTGTGTACAGCATCTTTAACCAATGAACTCCTGCCACAAACATTCTGTGTGTTCACCATCCCTGATGTACTGTTTAGGATGAAAAATGACTCTGTGTTTGGCCAAAATACAGTTATTTACAAGTGTTTGTAAAACGTCCAAAATCCTAAGATTCTGGATGCAAAGGGCGGGGGATCATTAGCGGTTGTTTGTTTTGAATCAAAATAAAGCCTCACTCTTTACAGCTTTAAAAAATAAACCCACATACAGTATTTATTTTATAGCCTGTGCTATATGCCCATCCGGGTCTATTTCAGCTAGAGGGCTGAATGCAAGGGGGGATTTCATCAATCATTTGCATTCTGAGCCTAACTGGCTTTGTTTGCGAGGTGATGCTTGTGAGGCAGAGGCACCCAGGGACTGGTGTTTACCTTTTCATGTTTCATCTGTGAACTATATAAATGATTGCGCTTGTGTCCATGCCAGCTCTGGCTAGTATTGTGCTGGAGACTTTTCTCTGAAAGGCAAGTCATGGTGAGCAGTGAATTAGTGAGGCTGGCTTACAGCAAACGTGTTACCGGCAATGGGACCTCTCCTTTGGAAAACTCTCCAAACACTCCTCATTAGTGCCTGTTCCAGACACTCGCGCTGGCTTCCTCTGGCTCCCAGGGGACAAGTGGCCTGTTAAGGAACAAAGAGCCCCAACCTCTGTGCTCTGTGCGGTTTGGCCTCACTGGAATGCATGTGGGTCTGCTGTGCAGGGGTGGAGAAGCCAGCAAGGTACCAATGTGGTGTGGTCTGTGCAGCACAGCTCTAGGGGGCACCCTTGGTCACAGGGTGATGGAGGAGGGTGTAGCCTCCCACCCCTTAGCAAGGGGGTGGTGCCCCAAAAGAAGAGACATACCTATGCGTCCCTGGGGATGCATGGCAGCGCCCTGTACTGGTGACTTCCTCAACAGCAGGAAGGAAGGGAAAAGGAAGGGGGACGAGGATGCAACCCCTCCAATCACCCTGGAAACCTTCCTCCCTCAAGTAATGGGAGGAGGGTAGACAACAGCAGTCCCCAGTCAGAGGGCAGGAGACCACAAGGCAGACTGCAAGCAATCTCTCGTGGGTGCAGAGCCTGGATGACCAGGAAAGGAGAGAGAGGCTGTGAATAGCCCAGTGTTTCCTGCCTGCGCCAGAGACCCACCGGGGAGCAGAAGAGCGAGAGAAGGCTCCCTGCAGCTGGCCAGCACAGCACATGCAGCTCTTGCATCTGGCCTATCTGTAACCCAAGCCACCAGGATGGGACAATCTTGTCCTCATTCCCCAGACAGCCCGTCCTTCCTGCCACGCCAGCAGCCAGCCCACACCGAATCCAGGAGTTTGGATCCAGAGATCCAACCTGCTTGCAACTGAATCCGCAGGTTCCAGACTTTAAAGACACTATTCCAGAAGGAGGTGGCCTGTGGATCCTTCCCAAGCACCCCAGGGAGGACCTGCTGGCTTGCACCAGTCTCCTGATCACTCAACCAGAAAAGGAATCCGAGTGAATCCCTTAAATTACAGATAGGTAGGTAGGTAGAGTTTAATCTTGCACCGTTATGGCACATTGCATCTGCAACAGTGCTTTCATCTCCCTGGATCATCAAGCCCTGTACTGTCAGTTCCCAGTATAATACAGTGTGTTTCTAACAGCATCTCCTCCCAGGCCTGCAGCATCTCCACATGCACCATCCAGGTACATGAAATGTGGGCACCAAACAGACCGGAAGTGGAGATACACTTTTGTGCAAGAACACTGAGGGAGTGTGTGGTCACATGGTCGAGCGTGCTTGCCCGCATAACCTTTGGTAATATTAAATGATTAGTGATATTAATAATGCTTTTTATCATGTTGTAGTTGTATTGCTTGTATGTCAGGGTTTGAGCAAAGAGAAATATGCAGTTTATAGATATTGTTTTAAGTGGTTTGCGTTATTTGTGGGCTCAAGTGTGGTAGCCACTCCTTTAGCGTGGTTAGCCCCGTGTCCAAGCGGAGGCACCACCAAGTAGCTTTAGTCTTTAGCACACCAGGAGGAGAAGCTGAGCACCTACCAGCAGCACCACAAAACAAGCCCAAGCAACAGGGACTTTGGAACTGTCCACAGACTAGGAGGTCTCTTGTTTGCTCATCATACAGGTACAAAGCCAGGGCTAAAATAGCTAGCTCAGCCTTCTATGGTCTATACAGCATAGCTCTATGGGTGAACCCTGTGTTACAGAGAAGGATTGGGGCCAGGGAGGAGGTGGGTTTAAGATGGAGCAAAGCTAATGATCCATGATTTAAAGACTGTGGAGTGGGAATGCTGGAGCTGTGGAGTCCGTTGTGTCCTACAGCCATCCCCAGAAGCCATCTCTAAAGGTCGCTGCTGCTCTGTAGCTTGTGGGGTTTAGAACTGGCTAGGAAACCCACACTTTCCCCATGAAAAATGTTATGGCAAAAATCCCCTTTCAAAATTTTTCCATTCAAAAATATTAGGTTTTCTGCCGGGGGTGGGGGGATGGTTGAAAGAAAAAATCCTATTTTGTTTTGTTTCATTTCAAAATGACATTCTGAAATGAACCTTTTGGTTTCATTTCATCTTAAAATATTTTTTTCACATTCATTTTTAGAAAACAAATATTTTAGTTTTCCATTTTCACTTTCCGCATTTTCAGGGTCCCCCCACTTTTTCTCTAGCATATTTTAAAAAAAAATTCAAAATATCAATTGAAAACAAATTATTTGTTTCAAATTTTTCATTTGGAAAATAGAAAAGAAAACTTGTTTGACATTTTCTGCAGGAGACTGTCAGTTTCAATGTCAATAAACTCACTTTTTTCCTGATAGGAAAATTATCTGCTCATAAAATTAAGCCTAGCTCTAGTGGAGACTATTCCTTCCCTGGCTGCCCACTGCACATCCCTCCAGGACAAAGGCTAGTGACTCAGAGAACAAAAGTGCTTATTGGCCTTGAGTTTTTATCTTTCGTGGAAGGATCCCTTCAGCTTCCCCATCTCTTTGTGAGGTGGAAAAGGATTATTAGTCTGACTCTTCAGATAGGAGAACATGGCCAGACTGGTCAGAGGTGCATTGGAATGGTGGGAGGTGAGTTAATACTAAAAGACAGCCCGTAAGTGATTTACTTAAAGGCAGACAGTGAATCAGGAAAATTGTATAGAACCCAGGTGCTCTGACTCCCAGTCTTGTGCTCTGGCTGCTACTGCCTATTTGTGCCTGGAGAACTATGGAGACATCTTTGCTGTGAGCTTCTCATCTCTGACTGAAATCAGTGGGGGATGCAGGTCCAAAGCCAAGGTAAGAATCCAGCCCATGCTGGGGAGAGAATGAACCAATATAACCAAATAAAATGGTACCAGTTATTTAAAAAGAACACGCTGTGGATTGTTACTGAGTTATACCTGTTCTAAACCTGACATAAATCCAGCTGCTGGTCGATTTCCAATTTCCTTTTGGAGGTCAAATGTATTTAACATAAAATACACAGCAAAAATGCTTGACGTTTTGTTTTGTCATCTGACTGAAGAAACTGTTTTCATTCCCCAAGTTAAGTTTTTATTCCACAGTAAGAATGTATTCTGAGACAATTTATAACAGAGCTAGCAAATTATGAATTGTATTAAATGAAATGCATTATAATGGGTTGGCTGGTGTGTACCAACATCATCTAGTAGCTGGAATCAGGCATGTTCAACCCAGTGCCATAGACCCTGTATTTCTAACAGCTAATGGAGATTCTCCTTTTAGTGCACATGGCAGATAGCAACCTGGGCTCAAGGCATAGAAGGACGTGAGTCTCCTGATGCCACCCCAGGAGGCATGGTATACACCACAATAACAAATGTGAGTGAGATGCTCATCTGACTTAACTCTGATTGAAATTAATGGCTGAACTGACACTGACTTCAGTGGGAACAGTTAGACCAGCACCATTTGATTTTGAAAATCTCACACTTGGGATTCATAGGGGGCTTTGGATTTATTACATTCTATTTTGAGATGTCATCAGTGTTTGTGATGGGGGTCCGGGACCTGGTAAGAAAGCTTATAGCAAAAAATATTCCTTCATAACAACCTGTGGAACTCATTGCCAGGGGATGCTGTAAAGTCCACAAGTATAACTGGGTTCAAAAAGAATGAGATGAGTTCACGGAGGACAGGTCCATCAATGGCTATTAGCTAACATGGTCAGGGATGCAACCCCATGCTCTGGGTGTCTCTAGCCTCTGATTTCCAGAAGATGGGACTGGGTGACAGGAGATGGATCACTCGATAATTGCCCTGTTCTGTTCCTTCCCTCTGAAGCATCTGTCACGGGCCACTCTCAGAAGACAGGATATTGGGCTAGATGGACCTTTGGTCTGACCAAGTCTAGCGTTCTTATGTTCCTGAATTGGTCTCAAACACTATAGCTTAGGTGAGGGAGGGGAGGGTACTGGAGTTGGGCTGTATCAGTCCATTTCTTAGTGGACAGATAGATGACCTCATTCAGAAACAATTGGCCATTTTGTCAGCAGCCAAGGCCAAGGAGGGAATGAACCATAGAGTCTCAATTCCCTCCTCAGCCCTGAGGGCAGTATCTTCAGTTGATACACTTGAGCTGTGGGTGGTACAGGGAGGGAGCGCGCCTGCCATTCTCTGTGCTGTGTGAATATTAGCTGTCTCATGGCCTGCCAGCGAGTGACATTTTACTTCTGGGGCCAGGACATCATGGATTTTTTTTCTTTCCAAAATTGCTTTTAAGGAATTTTTCTTGGTTCTTGATAGACACTGTGAGTTTTGTATTTTTGTAGTTTCATTGCTCCATGGCTCACATACAACCAATACTGTGGAGAACAAAAGCAAATGCAATTGGAACAACAGAAGTGTGAGGGGAAGAGGAATGTTATTGAATTCCAGGAAAGTTAAGATGACACAACTCTGCACAGAGTATGTGGAGGGGCTGGCAGTTGTCCCAGCATACAATATCTGAGAGCATCACTAGATCCCTTCAGTAGGACTACAACTAAGGTTAGGCTGTAGCCATCCAGACCTCCTCAGTTTAGCTTTGTACTGATGACCCTTGTTGGGTCCGTCTGTGAGGACTAAACCTAGGACCTCTGGCTTTAAAGCGTGAGGTTTTACTGCTTGAGCTACACAACCAAGGCCATTACCTCAGAGGCAGGAGTAGACTCCTAAGCCTGGTCTAGCCATTAGAGGACAGAGCACCATGCTGTCTTAGAGAGGGGCCACACTTCCAACAGAGGCAGCTAGTTCAACAGAGTGAGAAGCAAAGTCCTCTAGCTGGATGAAAGGATTAAAGTGTCAGATAAAAATAAATTTCAATGTTTGTAACAGAATAACATAGCCGAATCTGGACTTAAATTCTGCTCCTGGATCAGCATGGTGGAGTTCAAGTCATGTGATGTTCCGCTCTTCCTGCAAGCATGGATCTTGCACTAGGAGAATGGATAGGCAGAATCCTTGTTAACCTGTCTCCAAACACCGCTGACTTGGGTCTGGGTCTGAACTCTGTGGCTGACCCCTGGCTCTAAAATGGGCCAAACCAAACACCAACATCCTACCTGCCCCTAATGGTGGAAACATTCAGACCTGGACTCCGGCTATGTGGATCCAGTTAAATTCTGCTCTCATTTACACCTGGAAAACCCACTGGATTTCATGGGAGCATCATGGATGTAAATGTGAGAATTTTGGCTCATTAGTGTGTGCCTCCGCTGAGAAATGTAATGAGCTGGGTGGTTTCCTCTCCCTGCACTTTGGGGCTCATTTTCTTGAAGCATTGACATAATTTCTAATTGCATTTGATTTTCTGGATTCATACATTGGCTCTGGGAAGAGAATACAGCCTGGTAACAGGCTGCTGCAACTGTCAATCAGTAAAATCAACCCCTCTATTGGATGGAGCCGCCTGTCTGGAAGCACCTGATGGAGCTCTGTGAACTTCTGGGTTCACTGAGATCAGGTCAGCTGCCCCTGAAAGGAGACAACATGGCAGCAGTTCTGTGCCACGCAACAGGGAACCTTTAGGCTGATAGATAAAATGGTGTGGTAGTGACCCTGTTGATATCAATGGAGTCAGCTATGATTCATACCTCTGTAAGCAAAAGAGGAATCAGGCCCACAGACCTCATTGGAAATGGACCTTTCCCAGCATAAACAGGAAAGCTGAGCCATGCAAAGCTGGCTGACACATTTCCATGGGCTTGGCAGAGCATTTCTGGACCAGATTTCCCCTGATGACAATGAAAACTCATTCTGTTTAATCAATGGAAATTCCTTGAAAGAAGCATGGCATCGCCTGACACGAGCCAAGAACGTGACCTGCTCATGTTATTCAAATAGTGGAA
The DNA here is from genome assembly GCF_003597395.2 of Chelonoidis abingdonii. NCBI lineage: Eukaryota > Metazoa > Chordata > Testudines > Testudinidae > Chelonoidis > Chelonoidis abingdonii. Next base: position 8,861,059 of record NC_133784.1, read on the forward strand.
ACGGGCTCAGTAGGGAAACTAGCTTGAAAACTTACATCTGTCTCGGAGCTACTGACTAGCATGTGGGCTGTGCATCAGGCCTGGATCCCCTACTGGGTGACTGTGAAATATAAGACCAAACAATCTGTTACTTGTTTCCAGAGCTGCCAGGTAACCAGCTCTGCACCAGCCACTGTAAAACCACAGCATATCCTACAGGCATTTAAATATTTTTCCTTTTTTTTTTTTTTTTGCAGCCAAGCTGGATCATTACTCTCCCAGGAGATGTGCACCATTTGCAGTGGCCCCTCTACCTGCAGGTACAATGAAGGGATTTCTTGCTTTCAAATGTGTCTGCAGTTTATTCATACAACATGCTTGAAGCAGTGTGAGCCAAATTCATCCACTGACTCCAGTGGGCTTGTACTAGGGATGCACTGAGCCACATGTGGCTTCAGATTCATTCTTGTTCTCACTCCGGTTTGCCCTTTTCCAAGGGCAAAAGGCACCCCTCCAATGCAGGAAACCAGCAGAGGAGTCCATAGATTTTGTGTTGAGCCCCTGCATAGGTGTGAATTTCATCCTATTTTTCCATTGGTCCAAGATCATTCAACAGATGGCAAGAGTTGTTTTGAAATGCACTGGGCCGGGTTCTGCTGTCAGCTGCGATGGGGTGGATTCAGAAGAATTCGGTTGACTTCTGTATTCTTGCTGGTGTACCTGAGCTCCGAATCAGGCCCATTAGACTAAGGGCTTCAGGATCAGGGCCCTTTATTATCTAATATTAATATTAATTTAGTAACAGCTAAACTGCACTCCGTTTGAAAAAGATGTCACCCCAGTTTGCTGAGACAATGGGCCAAATCCTGCGGTTTTTACAGGGGGACTGCTCCATGTGGGGTGTCGTGGGGACTCTGTGCACAGATCTCCCCGTCTTTAGGAAAAGGGGTGGTCGTTCCATCTGTGAGAACACCCCTCCCTTCTGTCTGACGCTGCAGAGAGCTCTGCGCCCTTAAATTAGGATTAATGATGAAGGTAAAAGTACAACTGTGTAGTAGCCTGTAAAAGCAAGGGACTGTCCTTTGCTTATGCGTCATTATCGTGCCTAGCCCAATGGATAGTGGCCACAATGAAGTCAATGGCAAGACTCCCATAGATTTCAATGGGGGCAAGATTTCATCCCTGATCTATGACTGGGCCCCCCAAGATGCCACCACAGTAGCATAGAATTATAAATAGAAATAACAATAACTTGAAATTACTTTGTACTGGGCACATACAGAAATCACAGAGAAAGCTGCTGTGAACAAGTGATACAATCTACAACTCAGGGCAAAGTCCTGAGCGTTAGTCAAAGGCCTTTAAGGTAAGTATCAGGACTGAGCTATACTGAGTCCATGAGCCAAATCCTGATACATGACATTTTTGGCAACACCCCAATAGATTTCAGTGGTATCAGGATTTGGGCCAATATCCAGATTTTGGGGGGGGTCCCTTTTTTGATGAAATGACGGATTTTAGGTTTGATTTTTTAAAACAGATTTAAAATATTAGATTAGATTGATGCTGCATAATTTCCTTCTCATTCCTCACTTAATTCTCCTAGAAATTCAAACTGTAGCCAAGAGATAGACTACTAAAAGCAATATGGAATATATCTCAGAGAGATCAAATGCCCCTGAATTGTGGGAAGAGCCCCAGCTTTTTGTTACACTGGTGCAACGCTAGCGAAGGCTAGGGCAGAATTTGGCTGCATACCTAGAATCAAGTTGTTGAATCTACAGTATTAAGAGTTGGCTCTCATGTACGTGTTTCTTAAATCAATTATAGGAATTATAGGAAATGGCCAAGGCCAGCCAAGATAATCAGCAAAGTTCCTAGAGCCAATATACCCAAGATAAACTTACATAGCATTTCTATTATTGTTTCGTTTCTTGCTTGTCCATATCAAAAGGAAAAAAAATAGCGGAAAGGACTAGGAAACAATAATATCACAATTGCAAAGGCAGCATTTTGAAACTTGGATTTTTGGTACAGTCCGTACAATGCTCCAGTGGAAATGTTTTGAAACAAACCCGATAAACCACATTGCCCGAGAGCCAGTAGTTAAGCACGGGGCATGGGGACAAAACTTTTGCAATTACATCTGGGAAATACCCTAAAGGGCCTTTCAGAAGAATGTAACTACTAGCACAAAGTGAGAGAATGGGCATCTCTCCATTCTCATGTAGCACTATGGATGCTTATGCTCCCATCTGAATTGCCGCCCCAGCATGCTGCTAAAGGAGGACCTCTCACTCACTGACTGAGGATTTCTCTTGGGGCAGAGATAGTAATTGAAAATGTGCACACATGTAGGGCAATCTGTTGTGTCTGTCCCCTCCCCGCGCCCCCTCAGCTCGAGTTTAAACCCATAATATTGCAATTTAGTTGAACAGGATAAGAACATAAGAATGGCCATACTGGGTCAGACCAAAGGTCCATTTAGCCCAGTATCCTGTCTTCCAACAGTGACCAGTGCCAGGTGCCCCAGAGGGAATAAACAGAGCAGGTAATCATCAAGTGAGCCACCCCCTGTTGCCCATTCCCAGCTTCTGACAAACAGAGGCTAGGGACACCATTGTTGCCCATTCTGTCTAATAGCCATTGATGGACCTATCCTCCATGAATTTATCTAGTCCTTTTTTTAACCTTGCTATAGTCTTGGCCTTCACAACATCTTCTGGCAAGGAGTTCCACAGACTGACTCTGCGCTGTCTGAAGAAATACTTCCTTTTCTTCATTTTAAACCTGCTGCCTATTCATTTCATGTGGTGACCCCTAGTTCTTGTGTTATGAGGAGTAAATAACACTTCCTTATTTACTTTCTCTACACCAGTCATGATCCTTGCTTTGGTTTCCCAAGCTGATGCTGTGTACCCTCTAAAACAACAAGAAGTCCAGTAGCACCTTAAAGACTAACAGATTTATTTGGGCATAAGCTTCCACTTCTTCAGATGCAGGATTTTTTTTAAGTGGGTTTTTTACCCACAAAAGCTTATGCCCAAATAAATCTGTTAGTCTTTAAGATGCCACCGGACTCCTTGTTGTTTTTGTGGATATAAACTAACACGGCTACCCCCTGATACTTGTGTACCCTCTGTTCCCTTCCCCCAGTACAGCTTTCCTGGTCTCATACACAGACTCAATGCTTGCCTATTAAGGGAGCTTTGGGGAGTTAGTTATTGATCCCAGAAATTCTGGATGGGGCTTGAGCCAGTGTATTAATGTTAAGAAGGACTCCCCTAGGTATTGGAACCCAGCCCTTGTTGCTGCCAACAACACCTGGCAGAAGGGTTACAGCAACAAACAACCCACAGTTGCCAAGGAGAGCCCATGTTCTGGGAACCCGTCCCCAGACGAGGATCTAGACTGGGGAATAGGCATTATTACTATTAATTATGTAGTAATGTGCTGATGATAGCCCAAATGCTGTTGCCAACCATGCTGTTTGTTGCTCCCAGAGGGCTTCAGGTGCCACCCTAGGAGGATTCGCAGACATCTGATTCACATCAATTTGTCTCACTTTCGATCATCTTTTTTTCCCCCCTCCCATAGAATCATAAAAATGTAGGACTGGAAGGGACCACAATAGCTGATCTAGTCCAGGCTCCATCACTGGGGCAGGACTAACTATTATCTAGACCATCGCTGACAGGTGTTTGTCTAACCTGCTCTTAAAAACCTCCAGTAATGGAGTTTCCACACCCTCCCAAGGTGATTTGTTCCAGTGATTAACCACCCTGACAGTTATGAAGTGTTTCCTAACTTCTAATCTAAATCTCCCTTGCTGCAATTTAAGACCATTACTTCTTGTCCTTGGTAGATAAGGAGAACAATTTATCACCTTCTTCATAACAACATTTTAGGTACTTGAAGATTATCATCTCCCCCGCTCATGGTATTCTCTTCTCTAGCCTGAACAAACCCAGTTTTTTCAATCTTTTCTCACAGGCCATGTTTTCTAGACCTGTAATCATTTTTGTTGCTCTCCTCTGGACTTTCTTCAATTTGTCCACATCGTTTCCAAAGTGTGGCACCCAACATTGGACACAGTACTCCAGGTGAGGCCTTATCAGCGCGGAGTAGAATGGAAGAATTACTTCTTGTGTCTTGCTTACAATACACCTGCCAATACATTCGAGAATGAGGTTTCTTTTTTTTGCAACAGGGTTACATTGTTGACTCATATTTAGTCTGTGACCCACTATAACCCCTTTTATTCTTTTATGACTCCTTCCGAGGCAGTCATTGCCCATTTTGTATTTGTGCAATTGATTATTTCTTCCTAAGTGGAGCACTTTGCATTTGTCCTTATTGAAGTTCATCCTATTTATTTCAGTCCATTTCTCCAGTTTGTCCAGATCATTTTGAATTCTAATCCTGTCCTCCAAAGAGCTTGCAACCCCTCCCAGCTTGGTATCGTTCACACACTTTAGAAGTAAGAGCATAAGAATGGCCAGAATGGGTCATACCAATGGTCCATCCAACCCAGAATCCTGACAGTGTCCAATGCCAGATGCTTCATGGTCCATCCGCTGTTGGCGAGTCCCAGCATCTGGCAGTCAGAGCCTTAGGGACACCCAGAGCATGGAGTAGCATCCCTGACCATTTTGGCTAATGGACTGATCCTCCATGAACTTATCTAATTCTTTTTTGAACCCAGCTATAAGTTTTGACATTCACAACATCCCCTGGCAATGAATTCCACAGTATACTCCCTATGTCATTATCCAAATCATTTATTAAGATATTGAATAGATTCAGACCCTGGACAGATCCCTGCAGGACCCCATTCGATATACCCTTCCAGTTTGATTGTGAACCACTGATAACTACCCTCTGAATATGTTTTTTCCAACCAGTTGCACACCTACCATATAGTAGGTTTGTCTAGGCTATATTTCTCTACTTTGTTGATGAGAATGTCTCATGAGAAAGTATCTAAAGCCTTACTGAAGTTGAGATTATATCACATCTACTGCTGCCCTCCTAGCCACAAGTCTTGTTACCCCGTCAAAGAAGGATGTTAGGTTGGTTTGACATGATTTGTTCTTAACAAATCCATGTTAACTGTTAACTCATCAACTTATTTTCTTCTAGGTGCTTACAAATTGATTGGCTGATTATTTGCTCCATTATCTTTCTGGATACCAAAGTTAAGCTGACTGGTCAGTAATTCCCTAGGGAGTCCTTATTGCCGTTTTTATAGATAGATACCATATTTGCCCTTTTCCAGTCCTCTAGGATCTTCCCCATCTGCCAGGTGTCCTCAAGGATAATTGCTAATGGCTCAAAGATCTTTTCAGCTAGTTCTTTAAGTATTCTAGGATGTATTTCTGCCAACTTGAAGACACTTAACTTGTCTAAATAATTCTTAACTTGTTCTTTTCCTATTTTGACCTCAGATCCTATCCCAGTTACACTGATGTTATGTCCCCTGAGGGAAAGGGGTGATATCGACACATGGCGGGGTCAGAGAGGATGCTCCATAACCACAAACAGGCAAAGACCCATCGGGAAAACTTGCCCCCATCCCAACAGTTTTGGGGAATCCATGTGGTGTGCAGGATCCTGCAGTCAGAGCCCTGGCTGCCCCACTCCTGCCTGGTGGCCCATCTGCGGCTGTGGGTTGTTCTCCCCTGCCACCCTGAGCAATGCTAGATTACCATGAATTTTCCTCAGGGGGAGGTCAGCCCTTTGGCCAGGGGAGTGTGTCTGTTCCCAGGCTCTGTCCCCGCCTCCATGCCAAGTGCCTTCCCCACTGAAAACAGGGGTTGGGGGAAGAAGAGGCTTCAGGCAGTGTAAACTCATACTCCCCCTCCCACATATACCAGCCTCTTTTGGTTCAGAAGTGAGTATATGGCCCTAATTGGAGTTTCTTCCTCTTCCCCTTTCTCTGATTTAGTCAGTCATGTGACAGTTCCCTGGGCGTGACACAGCAATTCATCACACTGGATAGCAGAGATGGGCCCAACCAGATCCCAGCAACTTGGGGGAGTTGGACATACAACCCAGAGCCAGGGCCACCTTTCACAATTGGATCCTCATTCTTTAACAGGCTGGAACAAACCCGCTGATCCCTGACCCCTCTAGATCTTTGGGTGGGGCCTAGATCCAAAGATCTGGGCCCAGCTTGTGTTGTTTGGCATGACAACCCTGGTGTCAGTGCAGTGACACAGACTTTATGCCGGTGCAACCAAGAACAAGGCTTGCCAAGGGTCATTTTTCCACTATAAATTTTAAGTGGCTGTCAGGGCTTGAGCCAAGATGAGAGCCCAGGAGACCACACAGTTGCAGCATGGAACAGTCACAGTTGGACAAGCATCCATCAGACACTGCTTTCTGCCAGGGTGTCTCCAGCTGAACCCAGAGGGACCCACCACTGCTGTAAGAGCTCCACAGCCTACTCAGCCCTTGACCTACCTGCTGTGGCTGCCAAACACAGAGTCAGTCAGTTCCACTAGGAGGGCAATTTCAGAAGTGCTGTCTCCTCACTCACTGCGCAAGTGGTCATGGTTACTCCCCAAATTCCCTGTGTTTGGGGAAAAATTAACTAGTACTGGTGGGCAGCAAAATGCTCTTGCTCTGTATGGTGCATTGTGCCCGCTGGTGATACATGGTTTCTGACTGGAGATGTCAGGGTGAAGGGCAGGGTAAAGTTTCTGGGATGAAAGGCAGGAGTTTTAGAGCATGGTTCTTTCTTCTAGCTGATGTATTTGGCATGGCAAGGTTATCCTTGGAGCAGGACTCCTCCATGCAGCCAGAATGGCCACATGCATTTTGTGGCACCTGAGATGCTAATAGATACACCTAGACTGCACAGATAAATAGATTAATAGATTTCAAGGCCAGAAGGTACACTGTGATCATCTAGTCTGACTTGTATAACACAGGCCAGAGACATTCCAAATAATTCCTAGAGCAGGTCTTGTAGAAGAACATCCAAACTTGGTCCAATGGTGAATTACTCTCACCATTAAAAAATTATGCTGCATTTCGAGTCTGAACTTGTCTAGATTCAACTTCCAGCCATTGGATTTGTTAGATCTTTCTCTGCTAGACTGAGAGGGCATTATTAAATATTTGTTCTCCAGGTAGGTACCTACAGAGTGTGATCAACTCACCCCTTAATCTTCTTTTTGTTAAGCTAAATAGATTGAGCTCTTTGAGTCTATCACTATAAGTATGTTTTCTTTAATTGTTTTCATGGTTCTTCGCTGAACCCTCTCCAATTTATCAATATCCTTCTTGAATTGTGGGCACTAGAACTGGACACAGTGTTCCAGCAGAGGTCTCACCAGTGCCAAATACAGAGGTAAAATAACCTGTTTACTCCTACTTGAGATTTCTCTCTTTATGCATCTCAGAATCATATTAGCTCTGTTGGCACTGAAGATCTACCGTAAGGTACAATACTGCATTGGCAGGCGGGTATGGACTGGCAGGTCTGACAGTCCATTTCTGATACCTGCCTCTGTTATGGGCAGGTATCTCCCCTCCCCACCCCCTCAGTGAAAATCAGCATCTGCATTTCCTTTAATAGACTTACCCTGATTTACACCAGGGGAAAAATCTAGCCCTGTGACTATACTATCCACCTGTGGGGATTTGGAGCCATCATAGGGATGATTTATGTTCTAAAAAATAAATTTAAAAATGGTTCTCATGATACAGAGTTTGAGGTGAGTGATAGGATAAAGAAATAATATTTTACTTTGATATTTACTTGTTTATTTTGGTGTATAGAGCATAGGAATATAGAAAATGCCATGCCATTTAGTTCAGTATCCTGTCTGCAGCAGTGTTAATACTAAGCTGCATCAGAAGAAGATGCAAGGACCTTGCAGTAGCAGATTGGGGATAATTTGTCCTCCAGGAGGCTTTCATTCCAATCCTGAATAATTAAGAGATCAGCTTAATCACTGATGCATGAGGTTTAATCTCTCTTCATTAGCTGTCATTCATTATGATAACTCCGGATATTCTTGTTATCCACAAGATAACAAGTATCAGAGGGGTAGCTGTGTAGTCTGAATCTGTAAGAAGCGACAAAGAGTCCTTGTGGCACCTTATAGACTAACAGAAGTATTGAAGCATAAGCTTTCGTGGGTGAATACCCACTTCGTCAGACGCATGTTGCATTGTCGTTTTTTTACAGATCCAGACTAACATGGCTACCCCTCTGATGTGTGAAAAAGTATTTCCTTTTAGCAGTTTTGAATTTGCCATCTTTTAATTTAACTGAATACCCCTTTGTTCTTGTGTTTAAACCTCTTGTTAGAAGCTCTTCACAAACTGTAGACTCCCAGCACCATTGACATACAGCTGCCTGTGGTACGAAAGGACAGATCCTGAGGATAATCCCTGGTTTTATGAAAAGTGCCAAGCAAGCTTCCTTTCCAGAGAAAACATGGAATCAAATCTATAAGAGAAGGAAATAAAGGTAGTGACAAGATTTTGAAAACTCTTAATTCACACTTTCTCTCTGGTAAGCTCACAGCACTTATGAGAGGAAGGTAAGTATTACTGTGTCCATGCTTTACTTGGTTAAACTGAGGCCCAGTCTACACTTCAGAGTTAGGTCAATGTAAGGCAGCTTATGTTGACCTAACTGTGGCCCGGTCTACACTACACACTTAGGTCAATAGAAGCCACCTTAAGTCAACCCAATAATGTAGGCATCTACACTACCAGGTACCTCTGACACAATGAGTGTGGCGTGGACACGCACAACCAACTTAATTACTGTGGAGAATGGATGTCAACTTACATTAAGTCAACTTAACTTGTAGCGTAGACAAGCTCCGAGTAAGTGTCTACACTACAATATTCCTCCCGCCAATTTAACTCACCTGCTACATTGACCTAATAACTCCACCTCCATGAGAGGCGTAGCGCTTAGGTCAATGTAGTTAGATCAATGCAGTACCCGTGTAGGCAATGCATTGCTTCCATCACCTATTGCTGCCTTTGACGGTTGGAGCCCTCCTGCCCTGTGCAGGGCTGACAGCCAGAGCCCCACTGCCCCAGGGCTGACAGTCCGAGCTGTCCGTCCCGCACAGGGTATGAAAATGAAATTTCTGTTCTGCAGGAAATTCTGACATTTTGAAATTTGTTTTCATTTAGAATTGTAACGAAAAGTTTAAACGTTAAATTTTTCACCCAATAGAAATTATGAATAATTTCAGTTGGGTACCATCAGCACATTTTGTTTTGATCATATCAAATCATTTTGTTCCAATAATGCCAAAACAGTATAATCGCATAAAAATGCTAACTATAATAGATAATATTTTGATTTAATATAAATATAATTGTAATATTAAAAGTTGAAACAAAATGAATCAAAAAGTGGTAGTTCAAATAAGATGTGTTGACCTTGACATTGCTGAAGCGAAGAAAGAAAATGTTATCAAAAATTTTATCAAAATCAACACATTCCCACAAAAAGTTTCAGTTTTGACGAAATAGTCCTCTGAGCGACTGTTCCACTGAGATTTTTCGACCAGCTCTGGTTATTCCTAGGGACTGCCAATCTATTGCACTTATTACAAGCTCCGTCTTTGCTTGAAAAGAAAAGCCTGGTGGCCCATCTGCAGTGCCTGAGCGGAACAGCAGCCACTGCAATGTACACATCTGAAGTCACATAATCAAAGAGCTGAACCCTGCCAAAAATAGAATAACAATGTCTCCAGATTTGATAAATGATTCCAGGTCACTTACAACTCATGTTGCTTTCTGAGCATGGAAATTATTATCAAGGGATGAAATAATGTCGAGATAACAGGGCACGCGGTAACGCAGGCATGTGAAAGTCTCCCACTTGATACGTTTGGCAGCCTTTCTCTCCCTGCCAGTGTGTGATGATGGTGCTTAGATAACTGGCTAGCTCTATGCACTCGGGATACTCATATTGATTTAATTAAAGCACTTCCATTCCCGGTCACCTCTTGGTGTCACTCCACGCTCTGCACCATCCCCAGCGGGTGTTATTGCTAGTCTAAGCAAATTACTCAAGGCCTGGTCCCAATTATGTTCTGTGGATAATGTCAAAAAGCATGGCTGAGGCCTGCATCAGAGTCCTCTCCTCCCCCTTCCCTCCTGTCACCTCCTCCAACAAGGGGCTGCCCTGCCTTTCTGGACTAGCTCCCAAAGCTGTCAGCAATGAATCAGGAGGAGCATGGTACAAGTAACTTGGACAGAACCTTTTCATTCTATGTTACCTGAACCCCCTTTACTGGGACTTCATAATGTGTGAACTCCACCCCTGCCCCGCAGGTAGACAAGCCTGGAATGCAGAGAAGAGAGCCCATTTTGGTTGTGGCAAGGGTGGATTGGAAGTAGGCTGGTCTATGCATGGTGTGGACCCATTGGCCCTATACCCCATGTGGGGTAGAGCAGTGCTGAACAGTGGAGCTGAGGGTGGCCACACAAACAGAAATAGAGCCCTACTGGAACCAGAGCACATTTTAAGCAGAAAAAGTAGTTCTGCAGCTGCTGACGGATTCTCACTGACATTACTGGGAAGGGTGTATATGTGGAGAGGGCAGTGTCACATTCAGCAGTCCAGACACAGAAGAGGTTGTGTCGCAACCTGCCCCACGACCATGGGTACCTCACAAAGCTTTGATGTTGTCACTCCCAACCTGGGCTGCTCACAAACAGCCAAACAGAAGGCAGGTCACAGCTTGAGTGTCTGTATATAGCACAGCCCCGGTCCAGCAGTTCTGACCCCAGCAGCCTGACAGCAACACGCCAGCCCCACTCTGGCTTCCAACAGCCTGGGTTACTATCTGCAGGGTGACCCCAGCACGCTCTCAGTCCCAGATTTCCCCACAAGCCTGTGTTCTGCACAGTCCAGTGCTCTCCTGGACAGTCTAGGTATTAAGATCCATTGCTCCTGTAATGTGTCAATATTCAACAGTTTGCTACTTTAACTGCAGTTATCAAACAGTTCAGTTCAAACACAGCACTGCTGCTTTAGCTGAAATACAACAGGTTTATTAACAAAAGAAGACAGGACTTTCTCTCTTATTACTGAATTCACTTCACATTAGAAATAGTTACCATAAATGAAATTGCATCGAAAAGGCTAAAACTTATTCTAGCAAGGTTTGGTTCAAGACTTTCTTAGGGTGGCTTTTCTCACCCCCATCCCCCAGCAATATGGTGGCTGACCCTTTCCTTGGTCACGATCTCTTGCAGGGCGGGGAAGCCAGAGTGGGGCTGTAGACAGGTTGCTGGGGTCAGAGCTGGTGGGGCTGTAGACAGGTTGCTGGGGTCAGAGCTGATGGTCCATCACTGCCTTGGGAACAGACACTCAGGGTGCAACCTGCATGCTGTTTGAATGGTTGTGAGTAGCCCAAGTTGGGTGCATTGTGATGCACCCTAGCTTGCAAGGCAGGTGGTGACACAACCCCTCACTGGTCTGGATTGCACCACAAAATGTGACAATTGTGTGTGATTTTAGCTCCAGAGGTGTTTGGTTCAGTCCCCAGTGTGTCAGCTAAGATGTTGACCATCACATTTGGGCTAGTGGGTAATGCAGGAAATTCAGAGCCAGGACTAGAGCTCACAAGCCTGGTTCAAAATAATTGCTTGCATTTTTCTGTCGGCACCAGTTCCCTGCACGTGGATTTGCAAGCTCTGAAGTTTGGAGACATTTGGGTTTGAACAGACCTGTGTTTAGTTAGTTCTGACCATAGAGGAAGCTCAAGGCCACGATTTGGGCTCACACTAGTTCCAGACAGGGGTGTGAGGTCAGTGACTGGAACAGAACATAGCACACAAGTGCAGTGCAAGCTCCAACTGAGGCAGATTCTTAGTGCCTCAAAGGTGCAACTCAAACCTTCGGCCTAGTGCCAGCTGCGGGCTTTATTCCTGATACTGCAGTGATTTTATGAACGGCTGTAGGCAAATCTCTTCTCACTTTTCTGTCCCTATCTACCCAGTGGGGATAATGATCTTGTAGTAGAGAGACCGAGCCTTGAGCACTGGGCCTGGTGCAAGATCTAAGGCCTGAACCAGAGAGGCTGTGAACCAAAGTCAGGCTGATGCTTACAAGTTCACTGTCCAGTACATGAACTTGGCAAAGTTGTTGCTAGTGTGTTAGACACCAGATATTTACATAAATATATTTCAAGGCTAGAACAGATACATCTCAATCTAGTATAAGCAAAGATGGTTTGACAAAACAATGAATACGGATGTTGTGCGCAAGAGATTAGGAATAAGGGAAGGTAATGAACAGACAACATGAAATTCTTAAGGTGGTGTGTGAGTTATGTATGTTAGTTGTTTGTTTTAGCCTATAAATGTTGGGGGTTCTTCTCTTTAATTTTTTATTTGGCCGATGAGGCAGTGGAAAGTCCCAGCACTGGCTCAGCTGTTCCTTCCCATGGGGCGCTCATGCGTTAGTGTACCTATAACCACGGAGTCAGGGTGCTAGGACTGTGTCTTGATGGTAATAAACCTGACCAACAGCCTTTGTCACTGAATGGTGCCTGTGGTCTTTATGAGTCACATCCAAGTCTGCTGAATGAGCGGGCTTCCTTGTCTTCTCCAAGGAAAGAAGCACTGAGCAGCCTAAACAGCGCTACCAAGGCAATGATATTCCAGCTTCCAGCACTTAACAACACCGGTCAGTACTATTGAGGTTTGCTGAACGAGTTATTTGCACAGAGCTGAGGAAAGCCCATGGAAAGAAGACATGAGCACAAACTGACAGGGGTGTGAGAACTAAGCCAGGGATGTGAGAAACAGTTAACATGTTCCACACTCTCAATGCATGAATGAAAGGAACTCTAACAAGCTATGTCTGTCACATGTGCCAAGCCCCAGTACAGGGCAGAGCTTGCCGCAAGTAGAAAAGAGATGGGATCCTTCTCTAAAAGCCACCAAGAAAAGTGCAAAGCCTGCTGCAGCTGCTTCTGCTTGTATTTAATAGTTCACCATAAACAGACCACTTGAGTCAAGACTCATTTCCCAGCAGGGATATTTCACCAAGGGTGACCAGATGTCCTAATTTTATAGGGACAGTCCCAATATTTGGGGCTTTTTCTGACATAGGCTCCTATTACCCCCCACCCCCGTCCCGATTTTTCACACTTGCTGTCTGGTCAGTCTAATTTCACCCCTGTGGCCATTGACCAAACTCCCCCAGTTGGGAAGCAAAAGTGGCTGAAGTCATGTTCATGGCTCTGAGTGAGAGGATGAGCTTTTTTAATTAGCATGGCTGAGTGTGACTTGAAGTTCCTCAAAAGAGGTGAGGCCGAAAGCCTGCCTCACTCTGATGCTGCTGTGTTTGTCATCCTCTCCCGAAAGACAATGCAAATCCGAGGAGACACACAAAACCTAATGAGGAACTGTACAGAGGGCAACCTTTTGGGCCTGCATAATTTTGGCTGGCTTATCTCTCCCTGACACACACCACAAGCCACAGCTCTGCTCGGATTTATGTTTAAAACAGAATCACCCTTGACATGCATGCGTTTGAAATTAATGGAGAGAGGGAGGGAATGATTTACGAACCGGTATTAGAAATGGGAACTCCCAAATCAAGGCCCATTCCTGAAACGCTCAGAAGTGCCTACAGGATCAGTTCCACACGCTGAAGGTTCCCCAAAGTCAGTGAGGTTTGCCAGCGGCTTCTTGCTGCTGTTGTGACTTGAAAAACGGGGAAGCTGATTTCAAGAACCCAACAGTGAAGTTATTGGAACAGATCCTCGGCTGAGGTAATTCAGCATAGCTCCATTGACTTACTACTACTGCTACTACTAATTTACCTGCATTGCCATAGTGGGGCTCTAGGCATCTCATGAACTGAAAAACTTAAAAAAAAAAAAAAAAAAATCATTTCACATCAAGTGAAATGTTTAATTTCATTTCTGATGGTTTTTTAACCTGTAATAAAATTGAAGTAAAAAACTCCAAAGAAAATTTCAAATTGAAAAATCCAAACATTTTAATATTTTCTGATTATTTTTTTTGGGGGGGGGGGGTTAATTTCAACCAAAACAATTTGTTGAATGTGACACGAGTTCAAGTTTAGTCAACCCAATCTGTATTTCATGGTCAAAGAAAGGTTTGCTCATAATATTTTGCCCTGAGCTCCTGGGGCCCTCCAGAGCTAAAAGCATGACCTGTTAGAGAGGAGGCACACTTCCTGTGTAGGGCTGTGACAGACACACATTAGTGGATTGCCCCAAGTTTCATCACACAAGGACCTTTTATTATTCCAGAGTTGTCAGCAGTTTGAACATAGGGATTTCTAATCGAAGCACCCATCTCTCCCTTCAGCATGACACCACATGCCTAATTTGATAAAAAAGGCAGCAGTAGGTAAAGTGCTTGAGTGTCCTCTGACACCAAGGACAAAGGCACCGGTGTTGTATGACTATAGTCAGTAAAATCTTGCAGATGGCAGGGATTGTACTGATGTCACTGATCAAGTCAGGGAAATTTCACAAATGTATCCAATAAAGCCAGTGAGGTTCATGGGTGTTCACAGAAGAACTTGGCCCATTAGTATGTACTAACTACAATAAGGATTTGGGCACCATGCCAGGCCAAGCTCTTGTGAAATCTGCCATGGTGTTTTAAGAACTCCGTGTAGCTTAATTTCCCATCTGGATGATAGCATTACTGGAACAGCTGAACATATCCCAGGCATGTTGCATACCACTTTCTTTTCTTGAGAGAAAGTTTTCTTATGGCAACAGGATCTATTTTGTTTCTTCTTTTTGTGTTATTTTATAGCACATTACTAGGCCTCTCTATCTGCATTAACTGTTAACTGATCATCTTCATTGAAAAGAGATGACTAAGGGGGGATATGATAGAGGTCTATAAAATCATGACTGGTGTGGAGAAAGTAAATAAGGAGGTGTTATTTACTCCTTCTCATAACACAAGAACTAGGGGTCACTAAATGAAATTAATAGGCAGCAGGTATAAAACAAATAAGTATTTCTTCATACAACATCTAGTCAACCTGTGGAACTCCTTGCCAGAAGATGTTGTGAAGGCCAAGACTATAACAGGGTTCAAAAAAGAACTAGATAAGTTCATGGAGGATAGGTCCATCAATGGCTATTAGACAGGATGGGTAGGTATGGTGTCTCTAGTCTCTGTTTGCCAGAAGCTCGGAATGGGCAACAGGGGGTGGATCATTTGATGATTGTTCTGTTCATTCCCTCTGGGGCACCTGGCATTGGCCACTATTGGAAGACAGGATACTGGGCTAGATGCACCTTTGGTCTGACACAGCAGGGCCCCTTTTATGTTCTTCTTATGTTCTCAGCTAACGGAATGATAAATAAAACACACACACTAACTTTGCAAGTGCATTAACTCAGTTCTTCCCATTTCAGTGTGAAAGTCCAATAGACAAATATCCTTTATTTTACTGCATCCCTTCTCCCTCACCATCCACTAAACCCCACTTGTGGGTTGGTGTCAGTTTGTCGCAAGTCCCAGACTTTGACAGGCACTGTCTCCAGCCCCTTGGGAAGTGCTGCCTGGTCCCTTCCTGACTGAGGTTCCACCACATCACCCAGCTATAGTAATGTCAGCTTTATTTACTGACTGGGTAGGAGAGGCCTCATCCAAGTTCACTTAGCTCTACTATAGCTTCAGCAAAGAGCTCTCCCTTTCCTCTCTCTGCCATCGAAGAGGCCGCTTAACAGTACAGGGTCCTCAGAAGAGAAGAACAAAGAACATTTAGGACTCTCGAGAAGAATCCCAACCACCAAAAACACATACATTGTCATAAGGAAGAAATCTTTTCCCTCTTCTCCCTCAGCTCAACGCCAAGTCCCCACTCATGCTGAGTTTGGGGAAGTACATGGTGGCTCTGAATGTCACTGGAGGAATGCTGGGTAGAAAACTTTTGCAAATAAATCTCTCTCTATAGTCATACCTCAATAACAGGCAAGGAGAAGAGAGGTTCTTGTCCTGTAGAGCTTCAGGCCTCAGGGCTTACATCACAAATCTAAAAATTGGGCCAGGATGGCAGCAAAATGTTCCAAGGCTTGTGAACCTGTTAGACTGGGGCAAAGGGTATGGCTACACTGGCACTTTACAGCGCTGCAACTTTCGCGCTCAGGGGTGTGAAAAAACACCCCCCTGAGTGCTGCAAGATACGGCGCTGTAAAGTCTCAGTGTAATCAGTGCGGCAGCGCTGGGAGCATGGCTTCCAGCGCTGCACGCTACACCTGTAGAGGATGTGGTTTACATGCAGCACTGGGAGAGCTCTCTCCCAGCGCTGGCGCTCCGACCACACTCACACTTCGCAGCGCTTTGAAATTTCAAGTGTAGCCATACACAGAGACTGCGATCCAGGCCGGCCTGGTCTGATCCACAGGTTCACACTGGAAACACATCGAGCTTGTAGTCCCAGCTGAGCTTTGATTTGGGTTTGTCTGTGGTGTGAACCCCAAGGAAAGTGCTCAGTGCAGCCTGCTGAGTTGACTTTAAACTCTGATTCCATATGGGGGGTGGGGATAAAATGAGGTGCCAAGTTCCCTGTTGAGGTGCTCAGAAGGCCAGTTAGGCTCCCTAACATCTGTTTCAGCTTAAAGCACCAAGCTCTGAGATTTAAGCACCTGAGCCAATCTCCAGCTACAGAGAATCATGATTTTAGCTCTAGTGGTCGCCAATTCAATCTGCATTTTGTCTGTCAAGCTAGCAGGGGCTCATCTTGGATTCAAACTGCTGTGGGCCTCAGGCGTGGTGAGCTTCCTCTGTCCAGAGGAAGTATTTAACCTACCCTTCAGTGTGTGTTACGTGTTGTCCTCCACACAGACACTGGCTCTGTAGCTGTAGCTACAGGGGCTCAACCTTTCAGCTGTGTATCACCCTGTTCAATCAGTGGGGATTCAGTCAGTCAGACACCCAAATCTGAAAACTGGGCCCTCTCTCTCTGTCTATGGCTCACGGTGCTGCTGGGTTTCAGAAGACTCTGGGTCAGATCAAATGCTAGTGATTGCTTTTTCTAACTTGTGCAAAATGAGAAGTAGGCACAAACGGGCCCATTTCAGCCAAAAGCCATTTCTCTGCAAACCTCCTTGACGCTCATTTGGAGGGATTAGTCACAGAGGAAAACTGTTTTGCAAAACCAGTGTTCATACTCAGTTGGCTTTGTCAACCATGGAAATTTGCAGGAGACTTCATTCGCCACAGAGAAAAGCAGACCCAGGGCAATTACTGGATTTCATTCAGCAGCAAAATGCTTCAGTGCAGCAAACAGTTAAACCCCATGCCAAAGCATTCCCCCAAGTAGGCAATCATTGCAGTGACACTCAGCTCTCCTAGACCTTGCATGTCCTTTGTAGTCAGAAAGCCAGGGACTGATTTACCAAAAATGACTCATAGGTTAGAATCTCACCATTTCTTTTCTGTTGTTTTGTTATAAAACCACAAGTCTCCTAAATCTCTCTAAACAGAAAAAATAAAAGCCCTCCTGGGGCCCCACTGGGAAGAGGAGGGAAAAGTCAGCCAAGGACAGCATTCCCAGCCCCACGCCCTGTTCACACACAAGGAATCATTTGAAAATAAGGCTAAGGGTCTGGTTTAAGCCAGCTGACTTTAGCAAGTTCCAAGTTACCCCAAGGCTGAGACCATCCACTCCAGGTGCTGAAGGGCCACTGTACGGAAGATTTTATTTGCTACGACTGCTGAAATCTATTTATTATGGAGACTCTGGAAGCAACTAGTTCAGCTTTCAGTGTGATTTATGTGCCTTTATTACGGAGGCACTGGTCATGATGACATCATAGTAGAGCCAGTCAGAAAATGGGCTTCTTTCCATGCAAAATTCTGATGAAAGTGGAAAAAAAGATCATCAATTTTTTTCACAGAAAAGTTCAACTTTTTGACCATGTGATGATTTGGGGGCTCTGTGTATACCACTCCTAAACTGTGTTGTGCAGTTGGATCATGAAATTACTGTGTCATGGAAAGCTGCTGCATACCTGGTTCCCCCCTGAGTTAGCAGCTTGTGTCACATCTCGGCCATGCCAGAAACAAGGGTGGATGATCAGTGCTTAACACACCTGTCTATTCCAAGTGAAAACAATGGGTGTGCTTCACTTGGAATTGCCTCCTTTTGTCTGAAGGGAGGGGGATTTGGAAGTTGTGGAAAGGTACCAAAAGGCAAAAGAAAAGAAGCAGGTGACCCCAGCAGGCATCTAGAAAGGGACTCAGGGGAAGAACTGGAGGAAGAGTCATTTTGCCCCAGATTAAGATGAGAGAGGCTGTGGCAGGGGTGGGGCAGAGTAGGGAGGAGGAGAGGACCCAGCCTGCCTACCAGAACACAGATGGCCCCCCAGGACTCCCAAGAGAAGGCTGAGCTCATGACAGATGTTGTGTTTAAGATGTTTTACTGTTTTCTATATATCTGTACTCTCCTATGCTTTACCTGATTAAGGATCATAGCATAACGGTGCTACACTAGGCAAAATGTGTGTTTCTGTGTATATGCTTCACAACTGCTGCCTGCCCCTTAAAAATAGCAAACCAGAAGCTTCACACCTGTTGGGCGGAGTTCTGAGACAGGGTTGTGTTTGAGTGCCAGAGAGTCAGCGCTGGGCTAGGTGGCTGGACAGCAGTTTCCCACACTCAGGGCAGGAGGTGACAGATAGAAGGGCTCTGACCTGAGAGTTTGTCCTGGGGCCCTGAGATTGGGCAAGCAACTGGACTTCGTTCAGGCTCCAGGGGCTTGAAACACTGAAGTTTGTGTTCTCCTCATAGCGGTCCTAGTGAGTGGCCTGGAATGGGTGTATGCTAGGATCTGTGGTAGGGGAAAAATCAAAATGCAAAATATTTAATCTGAAACCCAAGATACTTCAATTCTGAAATGTCTCATCGGAGTTGTCATTTCGGTGCCTCAGGCCCGCATTCTCCTCTTTAGGCCAGGCTCCCAAGTTGGAACATATCCCCCACGATGCATCATAGTCTTGCCTTTTGTAAAGGGAGATGGCGCTTGTGGCAGTCACATGGCCACAGTGCATCATGGAGAATGAAGTCCAGCTGGGCAGCTTGTCCTAAAGAGGAGAATGGGGAGCATGATGCATTCAAACTACAACTCCCATGAGGCACTGTGGTGGCATTTCAGAATAAAAATATTTCCATTTTTGACATTCAGGTTTTTTTGTCAAACTTTTCTGGGAAAAGCAGACACTTTTCAAGATTTTTTTTAAAGTTTTTGACAGCAAATTTTCAGCCTGCCCTTGCCATAATTCCATAGATGGGTTGCATTTTGCACGTAAAGCAAGGTTTCAACCTCTTGGTTACATATGAAGAATATAGCATATCCCCCAAGAGTTACAGCACTTCCTCTCGAGAAGTGTATAAGAATGCAGCATTTGCACAAGGGGTAGAATTAAAGACACATGGGGACACAGCTAAGGATGCTCACTCTCAACTTTGGCATTTCTGACTTTAGAAGGCTTAGCTGTACAACCTCTTAATGCAGTTTTTGCATTGGCTGTAATACAAATTATTTGAAACGCTTCTATAGCACTGTAGATTTCAACCGAGATTTCAAAGGGCTTTATGGCTACTAGTTACTTAAGCCTCACATCAGGTGGATAAGTACAAAAGCTGAGAGGCTTACCGTTTCCCCTCGGCCTGGGCTGCCTTTACTGCACCTCCGCAGGGCTCTGTGGGGGAAGCTTGCATTATCATGATGCATGTCACACACATGCTGCAAACAAACAGCTACCTCCAGTTGTCCTTCTGGGACCATGCACAAGCACTAAAATCATTTTACATTTAAACTAATGGCCCTCAGTGCCCACTGGATGCAGTAAGATTAGTGTGATTTCTACATGGGCAAAGAGGACAAGGGAGAGTCAGAAAATCTGGTTCCCAGAATATACCACATGGAGGTTTAAGGTTCATGCTCTTATTCCATACATAAAAACCAGTGCACTGTATATTGTTCCCCCTTCAAACAGTGTGCCTTTCCAACCCAGTGTTCCCCTCTAGTGGCCACACTATGAACAGAGGTTTATGAATCTGCTACCGTCTTTGTACTTACAAATATGGCCCTTTGGTTCAAGTGCATAAGCTTTGTGCTTTTTTCATTTATTTTTTTTAAAAGACCCAGACGCTCCCGGTTCAAGCCCTACAGATGTCCCATCCAGAGCATTGTTTCAGCCTGTTTTTAAAACCCCTTTTTGAGTTGCTCCAGCCTACATCACAGATCAGTTCTCTCTTCCTTCTCACCTCTAGCACTGGCCACCTCTCTGTGCCTTTTGCCACTCTGACCCCTGCTGGTGCAAGAGCCTTCTCCTTTACAGCTCCCATGCCTTGGAACAGCTGCCCCATAACATTCCATCTCACTGAATCGCCACCTGTTTTCTAATCTCCTCTGAAAGCACCTCTCTCCCCCCACCCCAAACCCCGCCTACACCTCATCATTTCTCTCCAGCTATGTGGTAATCCCATCTGTTCAGTTTGCATGGGAGATGTTCTGGGAAATCAGTTGTTTCATTATGAAAGAAACTTGAGTTTCTTTCTGTTTTGCCTTAAAGAAAATTGAGCTGTTATGCAAAATGTAACTGGCATCAAAGGAGGGAGGGCTGGACCGGAAGTTAGCACAGCATCTCATGGTTCAATATCTCTGAGAAAGCCACATGCTTACACTGGAGAATAGCACTAGGAGATACACTGCAACATATGAGAGGAAAATATCTGGTTTTAGGTTGGTCTGCTTTTCTATTGTTTGCTTAAACTCACTTCCCTTCCTCTGGCTGCCTGTACATAAATACCGCATGCTTAAAAATACACACAATGCATATTACATGTGTTGAAGGTGCATTAGATTATTACATGTGGTGACACTCAGAAGCAATAAAAGTATCTGCCTTTTCAGGGGTCATTTCCGGTTTAATTCCTCCAGGCTCACTGTTTGCTGGTTTCACTTCACCTGCAGTAAAGTGCATTGAAACACGCCTGTGTGCTCTGGAGAGAAAGGCAGCCAGGCAGATAAATACAAACAAGGAGCAGGAAAGAAGAAAGAAAACTGGGGGAATCCACTCCTACATTTTCCTGTTAACAGTTCAACCAGGGGCTTTAAATCTTTTGGTTCAAGCAGCAAGTCACCTTGAATGGCAATATCTAAAATGGTTTTCTAATCCACAGGTGTAAAATCCTCTGAGGGAAATATGCCTCTACCCTGTTATAATACCACCCGATATAACACAAATTTGGATACAATGAGGTAAAGCAGTGCTCTGTGGGGGAGGAAGGGGGGCTGCTCACACTGGTGGTGCAAAGCAAGTTCAATATAACACGATTTCACCTATAACACGGTAAGATTTTCTGGCTCCCAACGACAGCATTATATCAAGGTAGAGGTGTATATAGGGTGTAAAAGACAAATACTACTTTTGCTATGTAGAACTGGGTTCTGAGTGGCAGGCAATGGAGTTTTCGCCTGACAAATACCAAAGGAAAGATTCTTTGGTGGGGGAGAATGCAAACAAGATGCTTCTACCATAGCCTCAGAACACATTCAGGCTCCAGGATTGTTATATACAGCTTTTGATTCAAAGCATTTTTTTAATCCCACACATACAGCATCAATGAAATACACCTAGTGCTGGGTGGAATTTTTCTGCCAAAACTTTTTTTTGGTGAAATATGCAGATCGGGTCAACAGAAACATTTAATGAATTCATGTCAATTTCACTGAATTCTTTTGGTTGAAGGAACCCCCCCTAAGAAAATTTTTAAAAAAATCAAAAAGTTTCATTTTAACTTTTTTGAAGGAAAACATTTTTCATTTCTCTAGTCAAAATGACTTTTGGTTAGGAAACGTCCTTCCATTTTATTTAATTTTTTCAATCAGAACAATTATTTTTCAACTTTTAAATTTCCTGAAAATTTTTGGTTTCGGGTTAACCTGAAAAAAATTTTTAATTTTAATTTTCAGATCCAGCACTGAATTGAAAAAATCAATTGTTTGCACAACTCTAAATGCAGCTACCTCTGGCCTGAAAGGTGGCAGCTGGCAAAACAGCAACACTGAACAAAGGCAAAATTTTGCCCGTGGATATTGAGACAATCCCCTCCTATTGCAAAATTATAATGACTGGAGATGTAGGGCTGATCAAAGATGGGAGAGAAAGAGCTTGGAAAGGTTTCATGAATGACAGCTAGCTCAATCTGACCCCTTTGCAAAGCTGAGTTGGTGGTGGAATCTCCCTCCTTAAAGGTTTTCAAGGCCTGGCTTGACAAAGCCCTGGCTAGGATGATTAAGTTGGTGTTGGTTCTGCTTTGAGCAGGGGGTTGGACTAGATGACCTCCTGAGGTCTCTTCCAACCGTAATCTTCTATGATTCTATGAGTTACCTCAGTTGAGATTTTCACTTATGGTGCCAAGGAAAATAGAGATTTCAGACTTGATGCTTCCACCACTAAGCCGTCTGCTCCAGCCCCTGACTTTACCACCTCCCTGTATCTCAGGAGTGTGACATAACAGCATCATATTCCCCCATGAGGGCCTGAGCCCTTTGGCCTGCTGCCATTTGGTTGTTTTTTCCAGCCTGCACACAATTTCTTCCAATTTAAATGGGAAACTTTCCATCTCTCTCACTTGGTATTTATATTGCATCCAACTCTGCTATTCCTGAGTGCTCTGAGATTGGGTCACTGCTCCAGATGTAGGAGAGAAGACTTACTGCCAAAGAAACTTGTCAACACGTTTTGTGGTCTTTGGATCCATGGAAAGCAGACAATGTGCCAGTCCCTGCACCTGGCTTTTATGATGTCTCTCACCTGTCTCATTGTGGTGGCATTCCTCATTCCAGATCCACATTTACCTCCCTCTCACACATATCTGGTATCATCATCACCCCTTTACTACTGCAAATTGTTTGGCTCAGACATGCTGACTCATAAGAGAGAGGTTATAGAAAACATTCTGGATGTGAAAAATCCAATTTCCACTGCACCTCAAGCTTTTCTGTTAGTAGCTGTTATTTTGGCATCTTTGACCCTCACTTTTTTCAGCCTCAATCAAGTTTTCAGTTGCTTGCGGGGCCTCAGACTCACATTAGCATTGACACCCACAAACATTTCACATGTCTCTGAGCACATCAGAATGTTCCCATATCTCAGCAGCTGACTGGACAATACACAGGTTAATTTCTGTCTGCCAGTGCCCCACCTTTAAAATGGGGTGAATAAT
The DNA here is from genome assembly GCF_003597395.2 of Chelonoidis abingdonii. Classification (NCBI taxonomy): domain Eukaryota; kingdom Metazoa; phylum Chordata; order Testudines; family Testudinidae; genus Chelonoidis; species Chelonoidis abingdonii. The sequence continues at coordinate 8,884,276 of NC_133784.1, forward strand.
ACTTCTGGGACAAAGCAAACAAAGGTATAACAAGATCCAAAGGCTGAAACTAGAAGCTAGACAAATTCAGGCTGGAACTAAGGTGTAAATTTTTGACATTTAGGGTCATTAACCACTGGAACAAAATACCAAGGATCATGGAGGTGTCTCCATTACTGGCAATTTTTAAATCAAGATGAGATGTTTTTTAAAGAGCTGCTGTACTTCAAAAGGAATTACTTTGGGGCAGTTCTCTAGCCTGTGCTATATAGAAGGCCAGGGTAGATGATCAGAATGGTCTCTTTTGGCCTTGGAATTTATGAATTTATGACCAAAAGGGAATTCCACAGAAAAACCTATATTAAATTAATGTTAACCTTGTATGCTTTTAACTGCCCTGACATATGTACTGTCTTGAAACACAGTCGTGTGTATGTATGTACAGAAACATGTGGATTCTCAAATGATACTTGCTCGCTATAATTTCATGCAATATTTTTACAGTCCTGATCTCTCCCGTCCCAGAAACACTTGTGTACATGCTTAATTTTCAGTGTGACTACTCCAATCCCATTGACTTCAATGGACTTGCTCATGCGCTGAAAGTTAAATACATACTTAAGCCATTGCAGGACAGGACCTTTGATTCAAAAAACTTGTCTTTGTTTGTATGGAATTATTATCCCAGAGAGGTTAGCTCAGTAATGTAAGTGTCAAGTTTGGAGTATTTGGAGTAGAAATTATGGTCTAGGGGGTTGGGCACTATATTGAGAGTCAGAAAACCTACATTCAGTTCCTTGCTCAGCCATCAATTTCCTTTCTTTAGGAAACATTTAACCCAGGGACCTGCTCTATTTGAATTTCAAATGACTCATTCAGCAGACATGGGGCTCTATAAAGTATTAATAATTACCATGATGTTAGAATGGGTTCCTGTCTGCATCCTGTAGAACTTGCCATACCGGTATTGCCCTGGCCTCTTCTTTTGTCATTCAGTGTTGGACCCATTCTACAACAATATGCATTACCTCACCTTTTGGGGGCGAAGCCAGACCTTTTGGCACCTGCTCCCCTATTTGGTGTAAACATTGCTTGTGCCAATCAGAGGCGAACACACACAGGTTTTGGGCCCTGTCCCCTATGACACTTCTGTGATGTCATAGTGAGTACTTTAGGGGTTGCCCTGCCATGTGCAGGCAGAGAGAGGAAGAAAACGTATCCCGTGTATTCCGTGTATCCTGTGTACCCCCCGTAACTGAGCCTGATCAACTCGAAGCCTCTCTCTCAGCTCACGTGTTTCAAATAGAGCTTCTACGTTTGCCAGTCGTGATGCGCTGGTTTGTATTTGTAAGTATCAGTTATTACTAAATGCTGCATTTTGTTTATAAATATTGTTAGTAGATATTTTAGGCATTGTGTGTTTTAGGTTTTGTTAACTCTATTAGCTAATCATAAGCTGCTCCCTTACCCCTTGTAACTATCTCCAATAAAACTTTAAATTGATTAATTTTAGTTGTGTGTGTGTCTGCAGTTTGCCTCGTGACCCATACTCTCCTTGCATCTCTTACCTATATAGTCTGTTGCCACGTGCAGCCTGGTAAATAACAGGCCTGCATTTTCTTTTGCCCCTGCGAATACGTGGCAATCTACACATGATAGCAATGATCACAATAAATAATAATTGGGCCCAAATATCTCATCCTTGCTATTGCACACCAGGCTACGTACCAGATGGCTTTTCCCCTCTTACCCTCCACCTCAGAGATGGTTTCATTTCATTGGAATCCTATGTGTAGTTTACAAAACACTTTAGGGGTGATATCTGATATGGAAACAAACCATTACTAATAAATGGCTTCCCTTTGAATAACAAGCACGTCAATTGTCCAGATATGTTTTCTAGGCCCTGAGAAATCAGACAGCATTGCAAACAGAGGGAAGCATTACCAACCGAGAACACTGACTTCACTGATGGTTCCAATTTTCCATAGAGCTACTCAGCATCTGTTCATGTCTTTCCCCCCCTGATTCTGTATAACCTTGTGAGGGTTTTCCTTACCCGTGCTTACAGCAGAAAGTAGAAATGATAGAGAGCGAGAAGACACATAAGGCATAGCTAAGTTTATGGCAGCTCCTGATGGGCAAGGATCCAAGGGCAAAGATACAGGAATTCCGGTGGCTTAAAGCGTCAGTAATTCTCCTATTACATGTACAAAACTCTAGAACCCAATCCCCAGGAGAGATCACCTGGCCTGAATTTCTGTGTAGAACATCGACATACCACATTCATTACCAAATGCTCATGGATTCTGTGGCTTTCCTGATGCTGCATAAATATGTGACCCTTATGAATCTGTATCAGGGCCTGATCCAGCTCCCTCTGAAGCCAGAAGAGGTTTTTTCATTGTCTTTCATAGGTGCTAGTAATATATAACTAGTCAGAGAGAGTTGAGGACCTGGCAGGATGGAGCCCTAGACCTTGCTTTCCTAACCAAAACATGATCTGCAGTGGCTCATAGTGAAATTCCTTTCAAAGCCATTTTTTAGTTCCACGAGCTGAAATATTTTTCAGCTTTGGCCTCTTTGCTATAATCCAGACATGTCTGATCCTTTGCAGTTGCTCATGTTTTCCTTGTAGTGTGATATTTCACCTCTTGTTTGGCCTGTCAGGGCTTTTCCTGCATGGTCCATCATTAATAATGGTGCCTGCAAATAGGAGTATTTACTCACTGGATTTAAAATGGAGCTGTTAAATGTAAGGTTTTGATCTCCCCTGGTGTTTCTGTACAAGTAGCATGAGGTGAAAGTGGCAGGAAAAAGCATCTCCTTTGGGAAACGGAAAGCCAAGATAAAAGTTTTCATTTAACACCCTCTGAATGTAAATTGAAGTGGAACTGGTTAGTGAAAGCAGAGAGGTAACAACTCTGATCAGATATGAGGCTTTGAAGCACTTGCCAAACCAAACTCATTCAAGGTATTTTTGTTTCTTTTTTTTTTTTTGTCTTTGTACTTTTGATCAGTTGAAATATATGCACACAGAGTGCTGTCCTGAAGGCCAAAGGCAAAACCTCACTAATTAATATGGGAGCAGGATCAGACCTACACCTTGGAAAGCAAATGGTAGAAAAGGTGTTTGAGCATGGGGCTGATTTGAAGGATCTCCTTACAAAGGAAAACAGACAAACCAACAAAAATGGAAATCAAAGGGAAAACAAGCAACTGAAAGGGACCTGTTACTGGATTTCATGGGAAATATTCCTGCAATGGGGGAAAGGCCTAATTTCATGTGAAAAAGGAATGAAATAAATAATCTCATATACAGGTGAGAGGCTGCAGCCCTTGGAGTTTGGACACAGAGATGTGGATGGGTGGTAAAGTTGGGATCTGGATTTAGATACAAATGCCCCCAATTCTTATAGGAAGGTGCTATGGAATTTAATGGGAATTAAAACAATAGTGTTCTATAGAAAGTCCTCTAAAATCCTATGGAATGTACAGGATGTTCAGAGAATGAAATTTCCATCCTCTAGAACATTCTGATATTTCAGTGTTAGTTTGTAAGGAAAGTCAAAATATTGACCATTTTCACAGGATGAAAAGTTCTGACAGTTTTTGATTTGTAAATGTCAAAATGGAAAGCTTTGACATTTTTGATCAAAACTGTTTTGTGGCAAAGTGTTGCCAGTTTTGATGTTTCAAAATGTCCAATGGAAATGAAACAATTAGTTTCAGAGTTTTCCAGTGACAAATCAGAAAATTTCATCAAAATCGACATTTTCCCATGGAAAATTTCAACAACCCCAAGGTCTCATTGGGAAATTGTTAGGTCAAAAATACAGAGCAGCAATCCATATCATGAAGGAGGTCTTTTCACCATGCTTGAAGGACGTTCACTGAGCTCTGCTGCAGGGAGATAATTCTTGGTTAAATTTCAGTGGCACCCGGGGAACCTTGGGGCTAATGGGACGTTTCCTCTCTCACCTTGTCTGTTTAGACTAAGCTTTCTGGGACAGGGACCATCTCTCATTAAGTGTGTGTACAGCAGCTAAGGGCTCTGATCTCAAGTTGAGGCCCCGAGATACTAATAATAATCCACTTTAATGTGTCCACTCTGTAAATTATGAACCATAGGACAAAATCTGCCACCCATTATACAGGACAAAAATCTGCCATCAATTATACAGAAGTAAATCTGGCATCACTCTGTTAAAATCAGTGGAATTACTCCAGATTTACACTTGTATAAATGAGATTAGGTTTTGGCCTTTGGCCTCTAAGGGCAGATTTTTAAAGGTATTTAGGCACCTAACATTGCACACAAGTACCTAGTAAGCGTTTCAAAAGCTCCTGGATGCCTCATTCCCATTGAAATCCATGGGAGTTTGGAGTCTCAGCACACTGGAAAAGCTCACTAATGAATAATAAAACACCTTTAATAAACTCGCTTAAAATGGCCAAATCAATTTTGAAAATGAGACTTCATCCTAAATCACTTTGCTCTTGCAATGCTGAAGAGTGCAAGACCTGTAAAAATCAGGGCGTAATGGGCTTACTGGCCTCTCACTTAAATTAGTGTAAATCCACAGTGACTCCACTGAAGTTAAAGGAATTAGACTGTTGTAAATCTGGTGTAGGTGGGAGTAGGATCAGGCCCTGATTGTTTCAATATTTATTCATGATGCAATGAATAATCTAACTGGCTTCAAAACTGAGCTAGGAAAACTAAGTTTCTGGAGGGGATGGTATGATGGGACTGCCTATGCTGGCATGTGGCCTATCAGAGACTGCCAGTAGCAAAAATTCCCAGTCCCTGGAGATGGAACTCTAGATGGGGAGGACTCGGAGTTACTACAGAGAATACTTTCCCAAGTATCTGACTGGCGGGGCTTGCCCACATGCTCAGGGTCTAACTGATTGCCATATTTGGGGTCGGGAAGGAATTTTCCCCAGGGTCAGATTAGCTGAGACCCAGGGGTTGCGGTGTATGTGTGTGAGGGGATTTGCCTTCCACGGCAGCATGGGGCATGGTTCACGGGTCACTTGTAGATTTAAACTAGTGTAAATGGTGGGTGCTCTATAACTTGATGTCTCTAAACCATGCTGTGAGGACTTCAGTAACTCAGCCAGAAGTTATAGGTCTATTTCAGGAGTGGGTAAGGTTCTGTGGCTTGTAATGTGCATGTGGTCAGAATGGGTGATCACGATGGTTCCTTCTGCCCTTAAAGTCTATGAGTCTATAGAAGACAAGGTTCTGAACCGATTCATAAATATCTCAATGTCCCCGTGGGCAGGTCATCCCAGTATTGTACACTATGGGGTTTCTGGCCTCTTCCTCTGAAGCATCAGGTACTGGCTGGGTCCAAGGACAGGATACTGGGCTAGATGGTCCCCTTTGATTCACTATGGTAATTCCTGGATGTTTTCTGCTTCTGACATGCCTAAAGATTTCTTAAGGAATTAGAGTCTGATTCTGTGGAAATGTACCAGTCAGTCCTACTGATTTCAATGGGACTCTTCCGAAGGACCACTCCTGTGAGTAAGAATCACAGAGCTGAGCCCTGAATCAGACTCTGTTCTGGATCCCATTGAAGTCAATACGTTTATTGTTAGTGACCTCAATGGGCGCCTTTACAGAAGAAAATACGACTGTAAATTATACAGAGAAATTGCTTCTAGGGTTATTTTTAAAATATCCCCTGAATGAACATTTGTCACACAGAACACCCCCTAGCCAATTGTGAAAAAATACATCAGAAAGAAACAGATTATACAATCGAACATGGAAATCGGAACAGAACAATATAAACCCTACCTACCCAGAGCAATTAGACGCAAAACATCTTATCAATACTGATCCACTAACATACTCTCACCCGGATAACAAATAACCTGCTCTTGGAGAGAGGCCTTGCTCTGATTTATATCTCACAGTCCCAGTAAATATGCAAAGGCTGCCAGATCTGCCCATGGAAATCTCAGCCAGCTCATATGGTTTCATTCTATGGAGGGAAAAATCTGAGGAAGAAGGCGTTTTTACACTGTGAATAAGCCATTCAGAAAAAGTGTTATTTATGGAATTCTAGGGGAGTTAAGTTAACTTCAGACAGCATAAGCATGATGAATTATAGCTAATGTCTGAGAAGAACTAAAGGGGATTGGGAGAAAAAACTGTTCTAGTTTCAGTTAAGTAACAATTTGGTCTCAGCATCGTTAAACCTAGGCTTCCACCTGCTTACAGCTGGCTGACTAGCAGTCTTGAAATGATCACTATTTCATTTTGAATGGGGGAGACAACCTAGTGATAGATGATGTGGAAAAAGCTGAAGTACTCAATTCTTTTTTCCCTCGGTTTTCACGGACAAGGTCAGCTTGCAGACTGCTGCACTGGGCAGCACAGTATGGGGAGGAGGTAAGCAGCCCTCCATGGTGAAAGAACAGGTTAAAGACTATTTAGAAAAGCTGTACATGCACAAATCCATGGGTTTGAATCTAATGCATCTGAGGGAGTTGGCTGATGTGATTGCAGAGCCATTGGCCATTATCTTTGAAAACTCGTGGTGATCGGGGGAGGTCCTGGATGTTTGGAAAAAGGCAAATATAGTGCCTATGTTTTAAAAAGAAAAGAAGGAGAATCTGGGGACCTACAGCCTCACCTCAGTCCCTGAAAAAGTCATGGAGCAGGTCCTCAAGGAAACCATTTTGAAGCACTTGGAGGAGAGGAAGGTGATCAGGAACAGTCAACATGGATTCAAGAAGGGCAAGTCATGCTTGACCAACCTGATTTCCTTCTATGATGAGATAACTGGCTCTGTGTATACGGGGAAAGCAGTGGACGTGATATATCTTGACTTTAGTAAAGCTTTTGATATGATCTCCCACAGTATTCTTGCGAGCAAGTAAAAAAAAAAGTATGGATTGGATAGATGGACTATAAGGTGGATAAAAAACTGGCTAGCTCATTGGGCTCAACAGATAGTGATCAATGCCTCGATGTCTAGTCAGCAGCCAGTATCAAGTGGAGTGCCCCAGGGGTCTGTCCGGAGGCTGGTTTTGTTCAACAACTTCATTAATGATCTGGATGATGGGATGGATTGCACCTTCAGCAAGTTCGCAGATGACACTAAACTGGGCGGGGGGGGGAGGTATATATGCTGGAGGATGGGGATAGGATCTAGAGTGTCCGAAACAAATTGGAGGACCAGGCTAAAAGAAATCTGATATAGTTCAACAAGGACAAGTGCAGAGTCCTGTACTTAGGATGGAAGAATCCCAGGCACTGCTACAGGCTGGGGACTGACTGGCTAAGTGACAGTTCTGCAGAAAAGGACCTGGGGATTACAGTGGACCAGAAGCTGGATATGAGTCAACAGTGTGCCCTGGTTGCCAAGAAAGCTAACAGCATACTGGGCTGCATTAGTAGAAGCACTGCCAGCAGATCAAGGGAAGTGATTACTCCCCTCAATTCCGCACTGGTGAGGTGTGTCCAGTTTTGGCCTCTCCACTACAGAAAGGATGTGGACAAATTGGAGAGAGTCCAGCAGAGGGCAACAAAAATGATCAGAGGGCAGGGGCACATGACTTATGAGGAGAGGCTGAGGGAACTGGGGTTATTTAATCTGCAGAAGAGAAGAGTGAGGGGGGCTTTGATAGCAGCCTTCAACTACCTGAAGAGGAGTTCCAAAGGGGATGGAGCTAGACTGTTCAAAGTGGTGGCAGATGACAGAACAAGGAGCAATGGTCTCAAGTGATAGTTGCTGAGGTCTAGGTTGGATATTAGGAAAAACTATTTCACTAGGAGGGTGGTGAAGCACTGGAATGGGTTACCTAGGGAGGTGGTGGAATCTCCATCCTTACCAGTTTTTAAGGCCCAGCTTGACAAAGCCTTGGCTGGGATGATTTAGTTGGGGCTGGTCCTGCTTTGAACAGGGGGTTGGACTAGATGACCTCCTGATGTCTCTTCCAAACCTAGTCTTCTATCATTTTAGAGCTTTGAGGGTCCACAGAACACTTCTGCTAGTGGTGTGTGAATTCAGGGTTCCTGGGGATTCCCAGAACAGTAGAACTAATACTTTCACGTGATTAGTTGTTTGCAAACTATTTGTGTTGACTCTTTGCAGTCTGTGCTCCCTGACCAGATGACTGAATTGTCTCAAGTGAGATACTAAAGGAGTCCAGATGATCTTGTGGCTGCAGTACTAGCATGGCGTTCTGACTGTGTGGGTACAGTTCCTAGATCTGTCAGACCTCCTGGGTGATCTGGGGCCAGTCACACACAACCATGTTCCTCATGCGGCCTCTGATTTGGGGTGCCCAGTTTTAGATCACTTGGGCTTGCTTTTCAGAGGTGATCACCACCACAGCTCCTACAAACTTTAGTTGATGCAGCAGCTCTGAAGATCAGGCCCAAGATATCTCAAGCACTCAAAAACAGACACCCAAAGTCAGAGGTCACTTTTGAAAATCTTGGCCTTACTTCCTCGTGCCTCAGTTTCCTCATCTGTGTAATGTGGATAATACAACCTGCCTCATAAAGATGACATGAAAGCAAAGTCAGTTTATGAGGTGCCAGCTACTTCAGTGAGACGAACCTTGATGGCAAGAATAACAAACAGCAAAGATCCTGCTGTGGTGAAATGTACCCAGGTTCACACCCTACATGCTGATGTAATAGTCTTTGTACAAGGTATGCTATGTGAGATATCATCTGGAAACTCATCATTTGCTGATCAATAATGTCATGGCAAAATGCACATATGTGAAGTTATAAACACAAGCTGAGATCATGACTAAAACTATCTTTCCCAGGTAAGCCTGGGGAGAGGCCAAACCAGTTCCTCAAAGACAAAGGGCGAAATGACACCTCAGCAAGGTTGACAGACCATTATCTGCTAAGTGGCCATTCTTTGGCAGGAAAGGGGGCAGGGTTTTTACATCTTAGCAAAGAAACAGCATGGAGTTTCCTTCCACACAGACTGCCATTGCCTTGCTCCCAGCTGGAAATGCTTCTCAGAGGGGAGACAGGACTATGAAAAGAAGGGGCAGGCACCCCAAAACACCCCTCCTCTCTCTGCCCATTGATTCACTGCAACAGAAAGAACATCATTCCCGTTTCGGACAGAGGCATGGAGAGGTTAATTCATACACCCCGTGTCACACAATGAGTCAGTGTCAGAGCTGGGGACAGAGCATAAGCGTCCTGACACTGATGATGTTTAACCACTGGATCATACCCTTGTAAGGGGTGCTGCTTCCCCCAGGGGTTGGTGTAGCATTGCTGACAGCAGGTAAAGGGGTATTTCACCTTTCTCATTGTCCTCTGACGGGGCCAGGCTGGGGCAGCTGCTCCCTGCAGAGCTCTACGGATTAGAGGCTTAGGAGGGGGTGTATCAGGGAACCCCATAAAGAAGGTGCTGGAGAAGGCCAGGTGAGAGGCCACCTATCCCTAGGACAGAGCAAGAGACAGGGTCAGGACAGTAAGGGTGACTGTGGGTCTCAGTGCCTGTGGAGATAGGGTGGCTAGGGGGACAGTTACTTTGGGAGTGGGTTAACAGCATTAGTCCCTGTAGTGTGACAGGCTGATCCAGTGGGCAGGGGAGAGAACATGTGTACTATTCCTAGCTCTGCCTTTGACCTGCTGTGAGGGCAAGTCACTTCTCCTCCAGCCCAATCTGTTTAGACTGTAAATTCTGGGTCAAGGAGTGTCTGTCACTCTGTGTTTGGACTAAAGGGTCACACACTTCGTTGCTTATGTCAGCTGAACTCACAAGTGGTGCGATACACAAACTCTAACCTTAAACCTGAACCCTGCTGCCTGCCTTGGTCAACGCTTCCCTCGACACAGTCCACTGGGGAATCTCTCTGCCTACAGCATGGCTGTAGTGCTTTAAATGTAGACATATCCTTGTGTTTGAGACTGAAGCTTGAGCAATCTGCCTTAGCTGGATCTGCCACTGTGAGAAATAAATAAAATCATCACAGTGTAACCGCATACCATGTGCTGCATTGCCCCTTGGAAAGGGATCTAAATGTATAACATGGGCACATCGTTTTGTTCAGACCTGGAACTAAAGGCTGTGAGGGAAATGCATGGGCGTGCACACTTTCACACACAATCAACACATACCTGTGCAATCAATCAGATACACACATACAGTCTCATGGACACATTCACACACACATATACATAGACAATCACACATACTCACGCAATCACACCCACTCGCACAAATAGTCACAAACGTACACAAAATCAGACTCACACAAACCCAAATGCAAAAAAAGAAATGCACTCACACATATATATAGTCACTGATACACACACATGCTCACAAATAGACACAAACACACACATACGTAAAAGACTTCACTGATTCCCCATGCAGACATTTGTTTCAACTGTATTACCATCCTTAGGAGTTTTCTGCTGCTCCCAACACACAAGGATGTCTCAGTCCCACATGACCTTGCTGTCAAAGCCCCATGCTAATAAATCTGAGTAAGTAATAGACAGATACAAATCTGAGTAATAGAGTTAAATAGCCCATCTAAATTCAAACACAAACCAGATGTTTTCCATTCATGAACATGCCTCCTCCATTAACTGCATTGCCCACGCTGTTACCCCTGGCTCCCCGCTGGCCCAGTTCTCCTGGGTGATGAACATGATGCATCGTTGCAGCTAGCTCAGGGCTTGGATTGTGCGAACTCAATAGCCTCTTTGTCATGTGCGTTTTCTATATTTCTTTATCCAGCTGTTTTTAAGCCCCTGCTTTTCTTTTTTTTAGCCCACAGTCCCAATCTCTTTTGTGAGTCAGTGCTTTGTTCAGAAACCTCAGCCTCCCCAGGCTGTATTTACACTACAGTAATATTTAGCACTTACATAGTGCTGTGTATATGCTTTGCACTGTACAAACATTAATTCATCCGAACGCCCCACCTCAGGAGATAGATCAGCATTATTATGCCCAAGGCACAGGTGCCGAGACCGAGGCACAGAGAGAGGCCCTAACATGTGCTAAGTACACACACCAGGTCAGTGGCAGAGCAGGATTAGATTGCTGGACTTCCCAAGCAGTGTGCCCTTCCTTGGGATCCTTCTGCCACCTTGGTAAAAACTAAGAACACAGAGCTTGATGTGCATTTGTGCCAAAGCCCCTGCACACCACCCTGGCAATGTAAAGGGGCCTTAAAATGAGTATATGTTGGGGTAAAGTAAATCCCCAGTGTAAATCAGAATCAGGATTACAAGATTTTTCATCTATAGTCATCAATGAATTCTCTCAAAGCCCTTGTTAGGAAGCTACTGTAGTGATCATGATCCCTGTTCCACAAAGGCCAGAGAGCTTCCACAACCCAAGCACAAAAGGGGAATGGATGTCACAGCTGCAATCAAATCATAGGCGGTTCTGAGTCCCAGTCTTACACTGTGGCCAATAGGCCATCTTTAACCTCTGAGCTTAAGGCAATCGGTTGAGTTATATCTGCAATGAATACAATGCTGTCCGGCCGAGGAGGTGATCGTGAACTAAACAACAGTCTGGTCAATGGCAGTGGATTTTTTTTTCAATAAAAAACCGGTATTTTCTCTATCTAGAACAAATTGAAAGCTGTCCAATCAGTAATTGTATTTCTACAAAATTGTGCCAAAGCATTTGGAGCTGTCAGGAGCAAGCTGTCTTCTTTACAAGTTACATTTTATTAGCGAGGTTGATCATTAAGTCAGCTGCATGAACTCAAGTCATAACATCTCAGCTTGGATAGATCAGTCTCTCGCCATGCACAGCCTCACATGGGAAGGTTGTAATACGTGTGCAAATATTTCAGCAAAATCCAGTGGAAAAACTCTGATTTTTGTTGGAAATGGACTATGGCTAGTGGCACACAATACAGAGTCAATTCACATCAATGGACCAAAAGGCAACATTTTGCAGAGGAGGCCTGTTCTGAGAATTTCATTACTTGGGCAGTTGGCGTTGGCAGACAGCACCTTTGCATTTACATGTACAGTCTGACTTGCTAGTGTCTAGAGATGGACCCAAGCTACAAAACTCATCTCTGGATTTCAACCCCCCCGCCCCAGGGTTCTGAGCTGTTTGGACCTTTGAGATTTTAGGGTATGTCTACACTGCCAAAAAGAGATGTGTTCTTTACTCAGGTTAGCGAACTCAGCTGAAGTGAAGACACGGCAACTGGGCTTTTCACTTGGGTAAGCTGCTCACATCAAAGTTTATAGGGGAGCCTGTAATGGGGTTGCTAACCCAAGATAAAAGCTAACATGCCATGTCTTCAATGGTATTTTAACCTGAGTTAGCTAATGAGGGTTAGCTACAGTGAGATTTTTTTTATAGTGTAGACATACCCTTAGTTTGGCCCATATCCACGAAATCGAGGTTAGCATCCCCACTCAACCTCCTCAGATGGTCAAAGGTGTTGGACTTCACTCCAAACTCTCAGCCCTGACAAGGCCATATTTGACATCCTCATCACAGAGTCCAAAGAATGACTAGGCCATGAAGACTGAATTCCCTTCTCACCTACAGTAGGATTCTTTCCAGGACAGGGTTTAGGACAGAGAGCGTTTCCCTTGCTACTGTCCAGACTGGACCTCTCCAGTAGATGATCAGAGCTTCAGGGTAGCTAACTGACTTCAACAGGAGCAAAGATAGGACAATGTTGAGTGCTCTGGCAAATCACATCTCAGTCTCTAGGTGCAGCACTTTTTCCTAGCACTAAATCAAAAGAAATAAATATATTTGCATAAAAAAAAATCTTCTAAAGCAAAAGACAGAGTGCTACCATGAACATCTGGAACTCAATCCTTGCAATAGGCCAGATATCATCAGGAATTAGCTATTTCAAACTCTCATTTATTAAATGACAGGCAATTGAATTGTCTTAAGTGCAGAGTTGTCTGTGATTAAAAACTTGCTCCAGGAATAGAAGAAAAGAAAACATCATTTGAGCAGCAACAGAAGTTCAGCTTTTGAAAAAGGCATGTTTCCCCTGCGTGAACTGTTCAAGTGCTAGAATGTAAAATAGAGATGAAAAATGAAAGACACGTCTGCCCAGAAAACCATCTATTAAAGCTAAGTGTTTGGGAGTCAAAGGCCCTGAAATAAATCTAAAATACGTATGTTATTTTAAGCCCTAAATCTGCTACAACTAATCCTCAAATTTAAAACAGAAATACATTTTCTAACTCTAGCTGAAATGGGGTGTGATTCTGTATGAATAGTTCAATTGTAAGTTATTTGCCTTGACTATGAAATGTCTCATGTCCATCACTACCAGTGCCATCCCTCCAGTATGTCCTGGAAATGCCATAATATCTTATTGAATCTCAGTGGGCCTAATAGAATCATGGAATAACCTCCGCCCCCTGGGTAAGTATTGGGGCTCTAGGTAGCATACCAATGTGCCAGCATCCCACATTTCCTTTGTAGACTTCATTCAGCATTCACATCTGATATTTTCATAGTGCTTCATACATGTTTACTCCTCACATCTCTTATATGAGGTAGGTAACTTTTTTTATAGATTCATAGATTCCAAGGCCAGAAGAGACCATTACGATCATTTAGTCTGACCTCCTGCATAACACAGGCCATAGAACTTCCTCAAAATAATTCCTAGAGCAGCTCTTTTAGAAACGCATCCAGTCTTGATTTAAAAATTGTCAGCGATGGAGAATCCACCACGATCCTTAGTAAATTGTTCTAATTACCCTCACTATTAAAAAATTACGTCTTATTTCTAGTCTGAATTTAGTTTAGCTTCAACTTCCAGCCACTGGATCATGTATTGCCTTTCTTTGCTAGACTGAAGAGCCCATTATTAAATATTTGTTGCCTATGTAAGTACTTATAGACTGTGATCATGTCACCCTGTAACCTTCTCTTTATTAAGCTTGATAGACTGAGCTCTTTGAATCTATCACTATAAGGCAGGTTTTCTAAGCCTTCAGTCATTCTTGTGGCTCTTCTCTGACCCTCTCTCCAAATTATCAACATCCTTCTTGAAATGTGGGCACCTGAACTGGACGCAGCATTCCAGCAGTGGCCACGTCAGTGCCAGAGACAGAGGTTAAAATAACCTCTTTGCTCTTACTTGAGGTTCCCTTGTTTACGCAGCCGTGGATCACATTAGCTCTTTTGGCCACAGTGTCATACTAGGAGCTCATATTCATCTGATTATCCATCACGACCCCCAAATGTTTTTCAGTCCTTCAGATCACAGGTGCTGGAACTAGGGGTTATGGGGGTGCTGCCCCACCCCCTGGCTTGAAGCGGTTTCTATCATATACAGCACTTACTGTGTGGTTCAATGGCTCTCAGCACTCCCACTATAAAAATGATTCCAGCACCCCTGCATATGGCCTACATTCTTTGTTGCTAGATTATTACAGCTGTATACATTTACATTTAGCTGTATTAAAATGCATAGTTTACTTGATCCCAGTTTACCAACTGAGCCAGAGTGCTCCGAGTCAGTGACCTGTCCTTTTCATTATTTAACCACTCCCCCAACGTTTGTGTTATCTGCCAACTTTAGCAGTGACGACTTTATGTTTTCTTCCAGGTGATTGATAAAAAAATGTTAAATTACATAGAGTAAAGAAGTTATCCCTGTAGGACCCCACTGGAAACACACCCGCTCAGCAATGATTCCCCATTTACAGTCACATTTTGATACCTATCAGTTAGCCAGTTTTTAATCCATTTAACATCTCCCATGTTAATTTTATATCATTCTAGTGTTTTTTTTAATTAAAATGTCATGCAGTACTAAGGTACTAACCTTACAGAATTCTAAGCATATTACACTATTGCCTTTATCAACCAAACTTGTGATCTCATCAAAAAAAGGTATCAAGTGAGTTTGACAGGATCTATTCTCCACAAGTTGTGTTGATTGGCATTAATTATATTACTCTACTTTAATTCTTTAAACATCAAGTCCCATATCAGTCACTCCATTATCTTGCCCAGGAGCAGGGTCAAGTTGACAGGCCTATAATTACCCAAGTCATCCTCTTTACACTTTGTAAAAATTGGCACAAAATTATCTTTCTTCCAGTCTTCTAGAACTTCCCCCTTGTGCCAAGATATACTGAAAAATCAACATTAATGGTCCAACATAGTCCTCAGACAGCTCTTTTAAAACTCTTGGATGCAAGTTATCTGGACCTGCTGATTGAAAAATGTCTAAGTTAAGTCTCCCTTCTCCATTATTTCTTTATTATCTCCCTTCTACATGTGGTGGGAACTGAGGCAGAGACG
Organism: Chelonoidis abingdonii; assembly: GCF_003597395.2. NCBI lineage: Eukaryota > Metazoa > Chordata > Testudines > Testudinidae > Chelonoidis > Chelonoidis abingdonii. The sequence goes on from NC_133784.1 coordinate 8,899,533, forward strand.
TTAGTTGGCATGCTCAAGGGCACAGAGAGAGTCAGTGTCACAGGCAGGGCTGGTACTATGCTTCAGTGTGGTGTGGTAGGCTGGGCACTAGGCTGGAAGACAGGAGACTTGTTTTCTAGTTTTGGCTCTGTAATAGTACCTCAGGCAAGTTACTTTGCTTCTCTGTGCCTAGGTAAGAGACAGTCTCTGCACCCAAGAGGTTACAATTTCAATAGACAAGACTGACATCAGGAGGGAAAATGATGTGGATGTGCCCTGCTCAGCACAAAGGAGCCCTGATCTAGGCTGGGGTCTCTAAGCACTTCTGTTATACAAAGAAGGAATAATGTTGTGACTGGAATCACCAACTGGCACTGTTACACAAAGATTTAGAAGATCTTTTTCTTAGTGTGTGAGCAGTGTACAGTCTCATAAGAAATGCTGTGCTCTTGATAATCTTGTGATGCAGTTTTCAGGAGAGCAGAGGCAAGCAACAAGAAAATCTGCTCTCTTCCTTAACCTCTCTAATTAGAGCCATATATGGGGGTGGGGAAACAAGGCTTTGGTTTTTGGACTCAGATCCCTGAATGAAGGGTTTGCCTGCATGCTGTCTGTGTCCACCTCTGTTTTTGGACTTGAATTATAGTGTAAATGAAACAAATTACACTAACAGCCAAACTCCCTACCCTTAGGAAGAGCCTCTGCCACACTTTGACTCGTGCAGTCTTGCTAGCAAAGGCAAAAAAAGCATTAATGCAGCAGATGGGATTCTGCATAACTTCCCCAAGCAGTAACCTGCCATATCTTTACTTTGGCGCATTGGGAATGGGGAATCATCAGGGTAAGTGAACCAGATGAAACCCATCCCTTTGGGGCAGGTCCACGCAAGCTCCTCTGTGCTTGGCTGGCTCTATGCGGGATTGGCATCAGGGAGTCCAAGAGGGGGATGTTTAAATATCAGTGGGAAATTAATGTTAATAACAAACAGAAATGTAAGATTTCCCCCACAAAAAATATAGATTTCTTTTAATAAAAAAAATTGAAAACAAAAATGTTTGTTTCATTGCAATTTTCAGTTTTTGAATTTTTTTTAGGGGGGGTGGTTGTTCCTTCTTCTGTTCTTTTTTTTCCATAGGAAAAGGAGAAAGTGGGGGTAGAAAAGGGAGAAAAAATGCAAAGAAATCATCTTTTTTCCCATTCCTCCCATATTCTTGCCATCTCCTTCCCCCACCCCCCTTTCCTACTGGAAAAGGTGAGAAAAAGTGGGGAAAATGTGGGGGGAAGTGTTTCTTCTCCTTTTTTTCCTTTCTGTAGCTTCCCCCATCTTTGCTAATGGGGGAGGGGGAAGAGAAAGGAGAAAAAATGAGGGTCACATTAAAAATTCAAACACTGACAATTCAAATACAAAACAAAATGAAAATGGCAATCAAAAATGAAATGAAAATATGTGTTTCAGCCTGAATTTTCCCACTGAAAACGTTTGTCAAAATCACTCCAATTCCAAGAAGCAGTTCGCATTTGATGAAGCTGGATTTTTCAGTGGAAATTGTTTTTTCCATCTTAAAAAGTCAACCATGGGTTAGAAACCAGAATAAGCAGCAGAACATTCAAGCCAGCAGAAATCTCCAGCAAAGCTTGATTTTGTGATCCATCCTATGCCACTTCTGAAATGATACTGCGTACAATTACTTGTGTGACTCATCCTGCAAGATGCCGCACGCCCTCAGCTCCTATTAACTGTCGGGTTCTCAGCATCTTGCAAAATCTGGCCCTCAATCACAGATACCACATATATTGAGTGGTGTTAACACGTCTTTACATATGGCAATGCAATAGCTACCACAAGGCCGTTTTCTGTCTGTGGTCTTACTATGTGTCATGCTATAAACATGAATGATGAATGAGTGTTATGCTTACCCAAGGAACTTAGTCACCCTGGGTCAAGCTGTGAAAATGACAAACCTCTGAATAAAATAAACTAATATGTAATACCTGTCACTCTTGCTATTGCTGACGCCAAGGGTGTTTTGACAACAAGTTACAAGGAAGCTCTTTCCGAACAGATGTCAGTCATAGAGCTCTGAATCTTATGCTTCAGTAATAGCAATTGTTCTGGGTATAAATCATAAAATCTCCAAGGATACTGTTATTTTAGTCTATATAGGTTCTTATGCCATCATCATCATGGTAGCATCGGAGCACCTGTGTAGGGTCTGTAGTATCATTACAGGCAGCTTTGGCAGCTCCATCTACAGTGAAGGTTGCCTGATGCTTCCCATTATACAACCTGTTTTCAGTGGCTTACAGCTTTGCCAAATAGTCATATGCACTGAAATTTCCTGGGTGTCTGGATTTTTTGGAAAACTTCAGCTAAAACTGTTCAGACATTTCTCTGAATAAGATTAGGAGACTCAAACAGTAGTTTTATAAACCATGACAACAACATTCTTAAAACCATTTCACCGAGAAACTCTAACTTCCCCATGATTTGGAATAGGAACTTGAAATTTGGCAGGCTGGTCAACTTGGCATCGGGGATGTGCCTTTTGCTGTCCCCAGGATATTTTACCTACATGTACCCAAGTTATGAGTTGCTGAAAAATCTCAGTTCACGCAGTCAATAGAGAGTCTTCAAATTTACTAGCAAAATTCTCCAAAAATTCCTTCTCTCTTGGCTGGCTCCATACCCTCACAGCGCCCACACATGGCTGGAGAGAGCATGCATCATCCTGGGGCTACAGATGAAATGCTGGACTTTCCTTGCTATTGCTGTTCCCAGCTACTTCTGTGGCTCTCCCTCAGATGGGCTGAGCTGGACTGTGCCCTTGCAGGTCTCTCTCTCGCTCAGTTAGTCGGAGCTGAGCTGTATGCCTGCCTCTATCTCTCTCAGATGGGCTAAGCTGAGGCAGGCCCCAGCAGGGATGGCTCCAGCTTTTTTGCCACCCCAAGTGGGGAGGGGGAAACAACCCCAATTGAGCTGCCACTTAAGAGGAAGACAGGGAGTGAGGGATCCACTGCCGAATTGCCACCGAAGACTGAAGCGGACCAATTGAGCTGCCGCCAAAGTGCCGCCGAGCTGGACGTGCCACCCCGACAACAGACGGAGTGCCACCCCTTTCTATTGGCCGTGCCAGGCACCTGCTTCCTTCGCTGGTGCCTGGAGCCGGCCCTGGGCCCCAGGCCTTCTTGTGGCTTTCTCTCAGATTACATCAGCACATGAAGAGGCGGGCTTGATTCCCAGCCCCTGCAGACATACCTGCAGTGGCTCTCATTGAGCAAGCATGCTAAAAATAGTAGTGTAGCCTAGGTAGCATGGGCAGTGGGCGACCCCGAGGTCCAAGCAGGTGTAGCTACATGAGCTGGGAATCACACCCCCAGCTCCAAGTGTAGAAAAAGCCTCAGGATGGCCAAGCTGTGCTGTGTGAGTGTGTGTGTCTGTGTGTGTGTGTGTGTGTGAGTGAATGGATGCTGGGCTTATGCACTTTATCTTGCAAAATATCTTTTAAAAATATATTCCCAGCACACATGTATAATTCTTTATGCACCACTCATACTTACATCACACAGTATCAATGACCAGCATGTTATCAGTTTGCACAGTATGGTGTGAGACTGAGAAGTCCCTGGGTCACAGGGCCAACCAGGTAGGCTACCAAAGCACGGCGAATGTAAGTAATAAAAAGGGAGGGGAAAGGATTGGTTAGGCTTTTTAGGAATGAACCATTATCTCTTTGAAGAGTTCTTATCCTTCAGCTTTAAACGTTTTTTAGTTACTTAGTCATGAAGCAAAAACACCATGTGACTCAATTGACCAAACAGACAGCATTACATACAGAACAGTGAAAGGGAACCGTTTACGAATAAGCCATAGCCTAACATTGGAATGAACAATATGATGAATTACTGCAAAGAGACAGCATATTTGCAGAAATCAGGATCAGTTCACAAACAAACTGCAAACAGAGAAAAGGGTTAAATTCACAACAATGTGCCTGACCCTTGATGCCTTACACCTCGTAGTGCCATTTCCCTCCACATACAGAAAGTGCAAAGTGGCTATGAAATGCTACCAGATCAGAGGCAGCATTTTCCACTTGCTTTAGACTCAGTTCACAAATTGGCCTAAGGTGCCGTGCTGTGAAGAATCAGGTCCATTATTTGCAATGAAGAATCTGACCAGCTTTAACCAGTACATTAGATTACACAGTGGGGAACAATTCTGTATTGGCAGAGAGCTAGGCCTTCATGGCTTTCCCATCTCTCAGTCCTATAAGCCCATGGAATGTTGCCTTCCTCAAATGTTCTAATCTGTTTTGTTTACTTTGTCTATTGCTAAGTTTCACGTTTCTGTATGTAAACAGTTATAATGCTGTTGTCTTAACTACCCTCCATTTTGATTTAGAGCCACATGACTTCAATCCCCTAATATTTGTAATTAATATAAATAGAAGTTGCATAACTATTTATACGATTAACTGCCAAATTGGCAATGTTTTCTTGGCTTGTCCAAGCCCAGACATTTCTCTGTAGTTATTCTATGCAAGTTAGAAGTCAAGAGATACTATTTATGTTTCAAAGTAACAAATGTCTCCTTGAGAATGTCCCTGTTACACCTGCGCCTCACCAGTAAAAAAGCCCTCGAGCACACACACAAGCAGTGCCACTGTACTTTTTGGAGATTTATGGTGTATGTTGGGTCAGCTTCCTTTGGCCCAGGCCAGAAATGTGTCAATGCTGCTTACATAACTAGATCAGATCCTATTGTGTAGCAAGACAGAAAAGCATTCTGCAGAAATACGCCCTGACTCACTATATGCTTGGCTTCCAAAGCTCCAACATGTTGCATTTAAAAGGTGAATTGAAGGTCCTTTTATTTGACATGACCAGAGAATGTTTATGTCTTTTCTGTGATGCTGAATGAATGATGAACTCTCTACTTCTAAAAACAAATCAAGAGTCTCACAATCTACCTAGGTTCTTCTCTGGCACCCATCACTGCAATATCTCAGCATCTCCCATACTGAGCAAAACAAAGACCTCAACAAGATTTCTTCTGGGAGGTTACTAGATTTTGTAAGCTTCTGCTCCTGTTCTTGCATCAAAAAAGAACTAGATAAATATATAGAGAATAGGTCCATCAATGGCTATTACACAGGAGGGGCAGGGACAGTGTCCCTAGCCTCTGTTTGCCAGAAGCTGGGAATGGGTGAGAGGAGATGAATCACTTGATGATTACCTGTTCATTCCCTCTGGGGCACCAGGCATTGGCCACTGTCGGAAGACAGGATACTGGGCTTTGGTCTGACCCAGTATGGCTGTTCTTATGTTCTTACTGTGTTTTGCACATCATCTTGTAGCAGGGGAATTGCAGGGTCACAGATTGAAACTGCTAAGTGAACGAGGAATTGATTATAAATATATTTTTCAATGTATTTACCTGTCAACATATATTTTGTTAATGATTTTACATCTTAAAATTCTTTTCTTATTTACTTGTGTTTTTCTATTAATTTCAGTTCCTCTTTTAGGCTATGTCCTAACAAATTATGTTGAGGAATTATTACTTTGGGTTTTTCTGGGAAAATCATGCCCTGGATCAGTTACTCTAGCATGGATCTGGAGTAGCTCCACTGGGAAGAGTGAAGTAGTCCGTGTACTCACAGAATATTTGCAATATCTGTCTGAGGCAAGGTGAGTGAGGTAATATCATATTACATGGGCCACTGAACAGATTTAAGAAGCTGTCACATTTTGTTCACTACCAACATGATCTGGGGTATATTCAGCGACTGATGGATGGAAGGTGTTGTATTGTATTGCTAATCTCCTAAACTACCTAGCTCCTTCCCCAGAATCGCAGAATCATAGAAGTGTGGACTGGAAGGGACCGTGATAGATCTGTCATTTTAAATGTTCGTACAGCAGTTTGTAATGATCTCACTTCATTCAGTGAGTCAATCCAAATCTCACTGTGACACTGTCAAGGGCACAGCTGGGTTAGCTGTGGCTGTCAGTTAGAGAGGAGGAACACACGCTGGGCCACTAGTCAGACATCCGTGACGCCCCTCCTGTTGTTTTTTTCATAACCTGAGGTCTGACTCAGGTAAAAATGTACATTTTTCAAATATATATTGTCTGATTTCCCTCTCACTTACACTGGTGTAAATCAGGAACAACTCCACTGAATGGAGTTAGGCCAGCGTAGCAGAGGAGAATCAGGCTTTCGATTTTGGTCTTATCTCCAAATGAAAGAAAACATCCTACTAAAGCAATTGTCTCCTAGTTCATGGGTGCATACTGCACCATTCTGGAATCCTGTCAAACTGATCATCAGTCAAAATCAGAAATCTTTCCTGCTGGCCACAAGGAGCTCCCCCTTCCCCACTCTTGTTTGCACACTGAAAAGACACATTAGTAATGAGGGGTTCTATGTACATTGGCTTGGAACGTGCACTTTTGCCAATGTCAATTATCTATCTTTCATTAGTTCCTCACAAAATCTGTTAATTCTTGGGAGGCATCCAGAGATGCTTAACTCTCCAGGCTGGAGGGATAGAACATGAGACTATCTCCTGCCCTAACCAGCTATGCTATAATGTTCGTTTTATTATTAAGACTTCAAAAGGCAAGCGATTCTTCAGGCTGGCAGGATCCACACACTATGCCATACATTTAGTTTCAGCAGAAATATCACTTCACTTCACCAGTGACTGTCTTCTGGATTAATGACCAATGCTCCTACCTCTCCGATGTCCCACTCAGCATTCCGCTGGAGGAACACATCAGCCCTGTTGCTGAGATTTAATCCCACACTTCTTTGCACAGTGACTTTGCCATCACTGAATGCATTTTTCAGAACAGTTACTGAGAGTTCAACCAGTTATTTAATTAGTCAGCCCCTGAGAAAAAAAGGGAGCCTGACAGTTTGCTGGTTCCAGAGCTGCTTATCAGCATCTGTAGTAAACAAGGAAAACCTCATAAATACCACATTATCTCTGCTGATAAGGGTTTCAAGAGTGAAGGATTGCTTCCCAATCATGAGGTTTCGCTGCAGAGTCACAGAAGCGGGGCACTTTACTTCAGATGGAATGCAAAAGGCATTTTGTTCTTCCCTAAAGCAACAGAATCTATTCAGCAGTCCGCATGGCCACCTGCAATTCAGTCCCAGCAACAGTCGGGCAGAGTGGTGGCTGGATGGCTCAGGGGAAATGATAGTAGGCCAAGGGCTTGGTCAGCATTGATAATCAGGACAAACGACTGAAGACAATTGCTGATCAGTGACCTGGGTCAAAGGAATTGGGCTCAGTCCAACTTCTCACATCTGTATAAAAAACACTGAAATCACAACTGGCGGACTTTAAAGTCCTCTGTCTGGGTACAGAATTGGAATGTCCCTGGGCAGCAGCAGTGCAAAGTTGGAAGGACGATCTCTAGAGCTTGTTCTCTGTGGCCCATTCAGTCCTCGGCCCCTCGGCAGAATCAGATAACAAGAAGCCTATTGCCAACCTGGATGTAGTTTTTGTCATGGGGATCCACTGAGCCCACCGAGCTGATTTCACATAGGTCACCAAAGAGCTACTAGATCGGAACACAAGAATCGCCATACCAGATCCGACCAAGAGTCCATCTAGCTCGAGCCTGTTTCTGACAGTGCCCAGGGCCAACTGCTTCAGAGGAAGGCACAGGAGCCATGCAGTCAGCGGTTATGAATAACTTGCCCCCAGGGAACATTCTTCCCACCTACATCGCTTAGAGGTTGGGTTAACCTTTTCTAGAAGATTCACTACCTGTATGCCTTTAATCACATCCCATTTCATTCATGTCCTTTCTAAGGTAACCAGTCCCAGCCTTTTCTCCCTCTCTCTTCATATGCAAGTTTTTCTCATGCCTCTATTGGTAATGACTTCACGTCACTACATACCTGTGTTGGATCTGAATCAATAACCAAGAGGTCAGAGGCTTTGTACCTCATTATTCAAAAATGTTACTTTGAACAACTTGACTTAATATGGTTTTGGAAATACCTCAAAGGGAAGTCTCATGACAACGTCTCCAGTCTGGATTTTGCAGCTTAATTTTATTGTCATTGTTATACCTCCAGAATAGCATATGTTTTATTCGTTACCAAGCTAGCTTTTTTACTTCTGTTAAAAGGAAGAATCCTTTTCCCATTACGCAGGAACTGAAAGAACTAAACTATTTCTTCACACACCTTTAATCTTCCCATCTCCCATGCCCACTGGCTTGTGTCTTTTATTTGGAAGGCACTTGTGTTTACAATGTACTCTGTGGTATCTGGTGCTCACTGTTAATGGTACTGATCACATTTTTGTGGGATTGGCTCTGAACAGCAGATGTTTTCCATAGAAGCGCCATTGTAATTCAAAACAGCATCGTTCAAATATGCTTTGGCTATATCAGATTTTACCCCAAGGGTGAGTGCATCAAGTCCAGTTTTACACTCTCAGAGGGATTACAGCGATTAAAGTATAATTCACATAGCCTGGAGTTCTCTTCCAATCTCTAACATTCAACCAAAGCACCCTGATGTTGTTTAAAGAGCTACTCATTCTGTCAGTTTGCAGTCTGAATGGTAAAGAACTGCAGCTGCTACACAAAGAGAGTAAACCAGGCAGTTTCAGATGTTTCATTTACGCCTGTGGCAGGGTGCCAGACGAGATGGTCTGATCCACTACGGCAAGCCTCACGTTCCCTCTTTGCCAGAGAAGGTCAGATTTGGTCAGTCTTTCTGTGCTGCTATTCTCTCTCCCAGTCTAACGGGCCTGCATCCTCTCAATCTCTCCCCAAACTCAACCTTCCTTTAGTTGTAAAGGATTCACCCTCCATTCAGTTTCAAGGGTCTCTTCACACCCTAAATCCCTAATGCTCCTTTAAAAAGCCCAGCCTCTCTCTTGTCTCTGAGATGGAAAAGGACACATGTGGATACATAGGGCAAAAGTTTAAAAAGTGCCAAGGGACCCCAATTCCATCATGGGCTCCTAAGTCATTTTGGCCCAGATCCTCAAATGTATTTAGGTGTCTAATTCCCATAGATATCAATAGTGCCTCAGGCAATTTGGAAAATTTTACTCATCATGTACAGCTACAAGTGGTTTGGATAGAAATGGCACCACCATTCCTGGACCTTAGACCTGGTTTACACTTAAAAATTAGATCAACCTAGTTACGTCGCTCAAAGCGATGTTGGTCAAGGCTGTAAAAATTTCTCACCCTGAGCCCCATGGTCAGATCGACCTAACCTCCGGTGTAGACACAGCTAGGCTGATGGAAGAATTCTACCACTGACCTAGCTACCACCTCTGAGAGATATGAATTAATGCCATCAATAGAAAATGCTTCCATCGACGCGGGAAGCATCTACACAAGGGTGCGACAGCAACACAACTCCAGTGCTATCGCCATGCCCCACTTTAGCAATTGTAGAGTCGACATTGCCTTAGTCATTTTTTTAAAACTTGGACAGACTTTTTTTCGAGCGTCTGTATGTTCAGCTAACAATCATTTTCTCTCCAGCTGCCCATCCTGTACAGTAGCCATGAACCTCACCTTCCTCCTTCTGGAATTGGCTTTCTGCAACCAAATTTTTACTAGGCATGTTAGCACCCCTGAGAGTCACCCTGATGCCATAGCTAGTAATGGCTCTGCAGTTTTCACAGCTCCTAAATAAGCATGTCAAGGCAACCGCCCTGAAATTCTTGGTTATGCCAATGTGTGTGATGAATCCAACAAAAATGCTGTGAGCTGATTGTGCTGATCTTCCTTTATCTCCTTGAGGGGGTTTATTTTTAACATTTATATATTTTTAAAAAATTGCTGATTAAAAAACAAAAAGGAAATGAATAAGCAAGAAACTCAGAACAATGGGATGAGTTACGGAGGAAGTGCCAGCTCTGCTCTATGCTTGCAACCTTGGGCTCCAAGCCTGGAAAGACCTCTGCAATGCTTAACTTTATACATCATAGGCCCAATCCTGCACCAGTCAAACCAATAGGACTTTTGCCACTGACCTCAATAGGAGCAGGATCAAGCTCCAGGAGTAGTCCCATTAAAGTTGATTGGCATGTGCATAACCCTTTGCAGGATTGGGACCTCAATGGCCTAGAAGTAGAGCTGCCAGTGTTGAGTTTCTTGATGACGGTGAATTTAGCCTCAACCTTACATTTCTCAAGCAGAGCAACATCGGGCTTGGTTAGCATCAGGGTGCTGCAGAAAGTGGGGTTGGGGTTGCTGTGGTGCTGTCTTTTGATTAAAAGCAAGGTCCTGGCCTACTATGATCACCAAATATCCTATGGCACTTTTCAAAAGGGTAAGGGTGCTAGCCCCAGCATCTGTGCAAATTCTAACTGCATCGTTTCATTCTATAAATAGGACTCTAAATTCACTCACAGTTCCATCTAGCTATAGCAATCCTTGCTTCCTGTCCTATTGTACCTTATCTCCAGGCCAAATTCTGATGCATTTACCCATATTAAATTGTATCTTACTCTGCAAATAGTTCCGCTGAGGTCAACTGGATTATCTGTGCAGTAAGGTGCTACCCAACCTGAGTAAAAATACCACAGGCTGGCTAATAACAACTATTATACCCCAGCAGTGATAGCCTGCTGACCCAACCTAATATGGAGAATACAGACAAATAGATAATTATTATGAACAGCATAAAGGAGATCTCAGACAAGATTGGCTGGACTGGACAGCAGGTTTCTTGCCCGGCAGTAAGTGAGGTAAGCAGCCCCGGGTCACTGTCGTGCAACTGTCCAAACAGCCTAAGAAAACTGGGGATCGTGGTCAACAAAAGAGTGAAATGGCCTTGTGGTGCAAATCAAAGAGTGAGCTGATGTGCTCGGAGGTACTGCAAGAATCTGAAGGAAAGCTGAAGAAGAAGGAGTACATCTGAGCCCCTAAAATGAAGGAATTCTGCAGAGCATTCAACAAACCCTCTGTCTATCCAAACCTACAGCATCGGTTTGTGATCAGGATTTGCTGGTGATAAATTTTTAGACAGTAGTTTTCCCATTTCGATGTGTAAAGATCTTGTGCATTGTAAAGGCTATGTGTTTAAAACTCCTAATGGTGTAATACTGAGTGATCACATACATTTAGAAAACAATGAATCTCTGAAATCTCGGGTGACGTTCTGTAGTAACTTTGACAACTTTTAGATGGAAGCCACGGTATAAATAATATTGAGCCTAAATTTTCCTTCACCCTCTCACTCCTACTGAGCACACCTTCAGTAACTGCTAGCGAATACAAGCCAACTCAGTCTGGCACCTCCTCACTTGCTGCTCAGGTGGGATAGACATTGTAGCCCGTAGAGGCCTCACGTGAGATCAGATCGCTGTGCTAGGTGCTATACAAACACTGAGTGAGAGGTACTCCCTGCCCTGCGGAGCATACACTATTTAATTAGACCAGATAGACAGAATGTGGGAAGCGGAGAAGAAGTGACTTGACAAGGTCACACAGTAGATCAGTTGTAGAACCAAGCTTAGAACCCAGCTGTCTGGACTCCTAGTTCAGTGTTCTGCCCACTAGACAACACTGCCTCCCAGTCCGGTGTAACTTCAGTGGGGTTATCTCAGAGGTGAACTGCGGCCTACTGTGGGCCTGATCCTGCCAGAAGCTGAGCAGCTGCTATGTGATGCTTTGCACCCTCAACTCCCATTGCGTTGAAGGGGCTCAAAACCACACAGCAGTGCTCAGCTTCTTGCAGGATTGAACCTTTAACTATTTCTCTAGTACTGAGGTGTGCGGGACCGAATAGCACATATCTTGTGCAGCATAGCAAGGGCTAGTCGCTGCCCTGCTCTGCATCAGCTGTGTGTATGTCTACATTGCAATCAGAGATGCGATTGCAGTATGTGTAGACATATCCAATATAGCTTTAATCTAGTTCATGTGAGTACCAATACCAATAAGAGCGAAGCTGCAACTGCATAGGCTGGAGAAGCCCACCATGGCCTGGGACTTACTCAGGCCTCTAGCCCGCGCTGAAATCCGTTCTGCTGTGGCTTCATTTCTGTTGGTAACTGAGCTACCTAGATCAAAGCTAGATTTGGTATAGCTACATGTGCTGCAATTACACCTGGTGATTGCAGTGTAGACATACCCACGTGTGGAGGTGCAGCCTGAACTCATGGCAGTGGTCAGGAATAAGAGCAGTCCTGCTGTTTCCCAGTTTCCAAGACAATTGTTCAGACAACAAAAGGGAACAATTACATGAAGGAATTCAAGCTGTTTTTTAAAACGTGCTCCCTGCCTCCCTTGAAAACTTATGGCAAAATATTTTCTCTTTGGAAATTCATAGCTGGAATTTTGCAGCCAATTTATTTTAATGCCACTTTTTCTGACTGGTCAGGTCCAGCACATCTGGTGAACAAGCCAGTTCTGTGAGGCCTGCGATTTCCTTTGAGGGCACAAGATGTTTGGTCCTAGCTCTTCTCCAGCCTGTGAGTGACACTCAATTAATACACTCAGAGCCTTTCCTGTCTCCAGTGCTGCCAATCGGTGCCAAAAGGGGGCAGGAAGTTAATGAGCTGTGGAAGTGGCCGCAGTTGCCAGACCACATGCTGCCAGTGCAATCGGAGGCGACACTGATGTGCAAAGATAGCATTAGGGAAATAGAGGAAACCCCTGTTGAGAGAATCTGAGCTTATTGCTAAAGAACTATTATTATTGAGCTGCCGGTTGCGACTCCATAGTTAAGGCTCAGTTCCGTTTGAACTCCAGGTAGGGATCCAATCTCTTTGTTAGATACAAAAAATAACAGCGTCTCCTCCCCACACTGGCAGCACTGACTCACTGAGCACAGAATAAATTTCCTGAGGGTCTACAAGGAAATCTGTGAATTAGTTTATGAGTTAAAATTAGTCTGAGAGATGTAACTTCTGCATCTGTCTGCTCTTAATAGGGAAACAGCAGACTATTAAAACTTTCCATTTTGCTAAAATTAATTGAAATCCTGTGCATGGCCTGGAGTTGAACAAACTAGGCTGTAATTAAGCTAGGTTAATAATGAATGTTGTCTAAGCAATGGAGAGGGGCTGGTAAACCGCTCAGGTGGGTATATTGTGATATCAGAGGTAACTAAAGCAAACATCAGCCTTCCTCTGCAGCTATCAGCATCAAGTCTACTGGTTGTAATGGCTCAGTGGAGGAGAGACTCTGGTTCCAGTTAGCAAGAGTGCTCATAGATAGGCTACTTGCCCAGTCTTAAAAGGTTCTGTGACCTCATGCTGGCTTAGGCATCCGTGTCTGAAAGGCTCCCCCCAGTACTGCTGCCTGGGCTCCACTGGACACTGAGGCAGCACTGCTGGGCAAGCAGCACAGGGGGAGGCTTGAAAGTATCAGGACAGGGTGTCTGGGCTCTTCATCCATCCTTGCCCCTCACCCAGCTCCAGTCTCACCAACACAGCCCTCTAAAGCCATACATCAATTGCACAGGAAGGGCCAGCTTCATCGGTGCACTTCAGCTGCCTTGCCCTGCTTGGGTGATGCAGGGGAGGGATAGCTCAATGGTTTGAGCATTGGCCTGCTAAATCCAGGCATAGAAGCTCAATCCTTGAGGGGGCCATTTAGGCATCTAGGGCAAAAATCTGTCTGGCGCTTGGTCCTGCTTTGAGCAGGGGGCTGGACTAGATGATCTCCTGAGGTCCCTTCCAACCCTGATATTCTATGATTGATTCTAAACCCAGCTGAACTGGTGCAGTTTTGTGGCCCTGGGGCAGACAGGGGGAAAGTGAATAGGCCTGGCTGGGAATCTCCTGATGAAGCTTTTTTTGTTGGAAAATGCTGACTCATTGAAAGTGAACCTGCGTACAGGAAAGGACCAGTTTTGATGCCTCCCCTGATTCAAAATCTTTTTGAAAACAATAAAACATCCTGGTTTTGACATTTTCTAAAGGAAAAGTTTTATTTTTGAATTTGAAATGACTTTACATTAATTAAAAGCTTTAAATCTATACATTTAAAAAGGGAAAAAATTAAAAAAGGGTCAAAATGAAAACTAAAGGTTTCAATCGACGCAATCCAAAATTTCTTTGTGAAAATTTTGGAGATTTTTACTTTTCATCCTGATTGAGAATTGAACATTTTTTTGAAATATTGAAAAGTCTCAAGAGATGAGAAAACCATTTCCCAGCCAGCTCTAAAAGTGGGTGGGGGGGGGGAGCAAAATAAAACAGACATAAAGAAATAGAATGGGGTTCAAGATGCAGCATGGGAAGAAGAGAAGAACAACCGAGACAAGTCCATGGGAACAGACACGGGAAGTGCCCTGCCCTAAGCTGTGCAGCTGACATGGGATTCTCCATGAAGGATCCAGGTGTGTGACGGTACAGGAACAGGGAAGCTAGACAGGGGAATTTGCTCCATTGCTGAGTGCTGGGGAGGATGTGGCAATGGGATTGACACTAGAACACTAGCACATGGTGTGGCAGGCCCAGGGCTGGTTGCTGGGATAGGACAGATGCTGCACAATTCCCAGATCTTCCCACGGACATCTAGAATAACTGGACAAATGGTGCCACTCAGAACTGAGCTAGATTCCAAACACTAAACAAAGACTCAAGGCGAGAATGAACTAACCGCTGGGGAAGATCAGCCAGCAAATGCAGCTCCTGAAGCAGAACCTTCCCAGTAGCTGGTCCCCTGCAACAGTGAGAGCTGGAAAACTGGCCAGAGCCATACAGCATAGTGGATGGGTGATCACAAACTGGAACAAGAACATGGGAGACACCAAACCTGCGGAAACTCAGAGAAAGATGATGTTGCATCATCATGATAGGCAATCCCACAATTCAAAGATTATCTCTACCGCAGATTTACAGATGACTCAGGAGTCCAATCCTGGAACCACAGATCCTCCCACAGTAGGTACAGACATTTCCTGGTGGGTCAGCTGCCTGCTGGGAAAAAGTTATTTCTTTTTCCTTCCTTCTCTCTCTCTCTCTTTTCAGCTTCGAGGACAAAGTGCTTCTCCTCTAAGCAAGCCACTCCCTGATGGAGGCTGTGGCGCCATTGAGGTCGGTTGGTGGCTTGCTCCTCCCAGTTTGTGATGTCCCAGTTTGTGATGTCCACATCAGTTGTCTGGAGATATGCTTTCAGTGTATCTTTGCAGCATTTCCTCTGACCATCACAGGATCTCTGACTATGAGTGAGCTGAGAGTAGAGGGCTTGTTTTGGGAGGCAAGAATCTGGCATCCACACACAATGTCCAGCCCAATGGAGTTGGTGCAGGAGGCTCATTGCTTCAGTGCTGGTGGCTTCAGTGAAGATGCACAGCGATCTTGTCACTTGATGCAAAGTGTCTTCCAGAGGCATCTTTGGTGGTACTTCTCCAGACTCTTGAGGTGCTGTTGATGGGTTTCTCATCCATAAAGGAGTGTAGAAATAGCAGTTGTCTTAGAGACCTGGATCTTGGTGTCCTGCCATAGGTCATGGTCTGTGAAAATGTGTCAGAGCAATTTTCCAAAGGAAGCACTTGGGCACTGGATGATGGTGCATCCAACGTGCCAGAAGAGAGGTCAAAACTTCCACAGCTACTGTCTGCTGCCCCGTTACAGATGGCAGGGATGGTGGAAGTGACATTGTCATCTTATCCATTAGGAAAATACTTTCCAGCAAAAAGTGTGGGAGTAAAATACTGCCTAGCTGTGGGTGAAAAGGAAAAGCCAGAAAGGAGAGCAGCATGGCACTGTGATGTCATCCCACCAGAAATTACCCACAGGAAAGAAGAGATTTAGTGCTCATCATAGGAAGAAAACAAGAGACACTCAAAGAAATCCCTGGACACAGAGAGGTTCTGTGTGTGAAGAATGGGGGAGGAGGGTGCTGTGTGCAAACAGGGGAACAAGCTCAGGGATAAGCCCTAAATCAGGGGGGCTCTGATGTGTTTTCTCATGGCTGAGAGCTGGGAAAATGGTAGTGGGATCTCCATGGATACTGGGAATGTGGGTTCTGGGATTTTCTAACTGTGTTTGGAGGCCAGAAAAATAATATGAATAAGGGATTCATAGGCAGGTTCGCTGTCTGCTCTGTCTCTGACAGGGAAGTGGGGCTCTGAGGGACTAGGGCAATTGCTGGCAGAGCTGCCATCACAGATGGGGCAGTGCTGGATGTGGCCAAGATGAGAAATGCAGAGGCTCTTCTGCCAGGCTGGGGCTATGAAGCTCTGCCCCAGTGCTGAGGGCATGTGTGATACTGTCAGTTACAGCATGTGTGGGGCTAGCAACAATTCCAGTTTGCTAGTAATTGTAAGTTGTACTGTTTGAATTTAAAATGATCTCAAGTGAGGCCTTAGATTAAGGCATAAATCAGAGAGTTCAAGCTGCACTTTCAGGCTTAGCTGTAAATGTCTGGACTTCTGCCTCGTTATATTTTTGTCCTGTCCTTTGCCTCGATAGTACTTTTGCGCCTGCAGTAGAATATTGCTGATTCCAAGCCTTCAGCATTACAGAGTCAGACCCGCCCTACGCACACAAAATCATGAATTTTCAAACAAACCAGCCAAGCACTTTATGTTTCACCTACCATCTGATTTTTCAGAAGTTCAATCAGGAGACAAGGTGGTTCTGCCTTTGGGTTTCACAGGTGGGGAGTTCCCAGGGGGTTCTGGGCCAGCCCAGAGCAGAAGGGAGGCCCTCAGTGAGGAAAGCCACTGGGTCGCAAGTCATACTACTGCCTCCTTGTGGGGAGAGCTGGTAACAGGCGAGAACTGCCAGAGAGAGCACCTCCGTGTGCAGAATCAACTCCCTCCCCAGCAAGTCTACACTCCTGCAGGCATGTTTCCCACTCCCCATGAAAAGGTAGTGGGAGAGCATAGGATGGGTTGCATGTGCTATACTAATATGCTACATGGGGGGAGGGTACTTGAATATTGTATCCAGAGTAAGCCTCAGTTTGTGAATTCAGCTAAACCTGCCACACACAGCATTTTCCTCTCCTCACCTTGGAGTGCTGCAGAAATCAAGAGACGTCACTGCAGAATGCAGGCTCGGTTTGCTGTATATGACAAGCAACAAATCTAGAGTTCTCCTTTGCTATGAGACATCTCAGCTCCTGGCCAAGCGATTTTAGAGAGGGCAGGGTTATGAGTGCCCTCTGCCTGAAGCAGGTTAGGTGCCAGGCCCTTTCCTTTCAGTAGTCCCCTCCAATAATGAAGTTCCTGTTACCATATAGAGCAGCAGAGGAGAGAAGCAATTTCCTGTATTGTTTAAAAGCTCTGAGGTGGCCAGCCTAATGCAACAGAAAAGTAAACACAACCTCCTTTGGCACAGTCAAAACAAAAAATCTCTCTTATGCTTCCTTAAGCCCCCACTCTCCAAGTCTACTTTCATCCCATGCTAGCAGCTGGGCCTGCCTGCTATGGAGGCTGGAATATTACAAAGAAACCTCTGCAGCACTTTGTTCTTCTCAGGGTTTTTTTTGCTGGTTTAGTTTAAAGCAAAACCATTTCTGGGTTTTTTTGCCTCAGTTATTCCCTGCTTCCCACAAGATTTCCCAGCAGGTGGAAAGTTACTCTCAGCTTAACCATTAAAAGCTGAGGAAAGGAAAAGCAGAAACTGGCTTTTTGGACAGGCCTCCGGTGGTTGGTAGGCCATGGTGGATCGGGCTACTGGGAGGTAGGGAGGGACAGCTCTGGAAAGGTCTTTCATCTGTCTCACTTCTGCATAGATGAAAACTCTCCTTGCATCTCCAAGGTTCATGAATAGCAGGAATTACTAACTCAAATTCTCTGGCCTATGTTATACAGCAGGTCAAGCTGAATGGTCAGAATGGTCCCTTCTGGTTTAGCCTCTTTTGAAATAACAAGGGGAAATGAACAAGGCTCAACTGAGCACAGGTTTAAAATCTGACTAAATCTTTGCCGTGCAGTGCAGTGCAGTGCTTCCTAGATCAAGCTGTGAGAAAATGGACCATCCTTGAGTGAATGGAACAGTGCATTATTATCTCTTTATAGACCAGGCAAAGATTAAGATTATTTTTAATCTCATGCTAGGCTTCACCCTCTTTATACGCTACCCTTCTGTGTTGTGGGGGGTTTGGGAGGAGGTTCCCCTGCTGAAGAAGGAGCAAGGATTAATTCTTGGGGTGATGGGTGAGCTCGTTTGGCTGTTTGGTGTTTCTTTTGACTTGCTTAAAGTTTGGAGAGTGGCTCGTTGGGGAATTGTTTAGGAATGGGGGCCAGAGGCAAGAGCCGGGCTCTAGCCTCCTGTCCTTTGATACTTGATCACTCTGGTCATCAGCCTTCCCCAGTGCAGGGGCAGCTCCAGGCCCCAGCACTCCAAGCACGTGCTTGGGGCGGCAAGCCGCGGGGGTCGTTCTGCCAGCGCTGGGAGGGCGGCAGGCAGGCTGCCTTCCGTGGCTTGCCTGCGGAGGGTCTGCTGGTCCCGTGGCTTCGGCAGACCTCCTGCAGGCATGCCAAAGCTGCGGGACCAGCAGACCCTCCGCAGACAAACCACCGGAGGCAGCCTGCCTGCCATGCTTGGGGCAGCAAAATCCCTAGAGCCGCCCCTGCCCAGTGTATTAACAAGGGAGCAGGGCTGACCTTGGCGAGAAGGGCTTAAAAGGCTGACACTGTTGGACCAAGGGGAGCTAACAGGATGGAGAAAGTATAAAATCAGCATGGTTCGGAAAGGCCTTGTTGCCAATATCAACACTGTTCCTGCACCCATATGCAGACAGAGAACCTGACCAGGGATTCTGCTACCCAGGTCCTGGTGTGGATTTGCAGAGACAGTGGCCTGCATTTCCCTATCATAGAAAGCTAGGCCAGGGAGGTACCTACTGGTAGACTCTCTCAGGAAGCAGGTCAGGAAGCAGGGGAGAGAGCTACAGGAGTAGGTATGTAGGCTGAGAACCATCCATGTATAATGCTGACAGACCCTGGTCAGCGGTGGGTGGGATCAGACCTGGGACCTATGGAGCTTAGTGCATGAATCTCTACCACATGAGCTAAAAGCCCTATGGCTATTAGCTAAGGCTGTAGAACAGACTCATTAATCTCTCTTTCTCTCAAGGTGATCTCGGTGCCACTAGATGGGACAGAACACCACATCCCGAAGGTGTGTGGGTTACACATGCACATGAGGAATTCATTGAAAACAGGCATACCGAGACCTCCAAGGCTGAACAATCCACCTGGAGAGGACTGCAGTAACACCACCTGGGGAGAAGGAAACTGCTGCTTCACAGGGAGGAAGCTGGCTTCTGTTTACTTCTGGTAGCAGGCAGCATTCCACCTCTGCTTCCACCCACCATCCATAGAGATGGAAAACCAGTATGCTGCCCTGGCACTGACAGATGAGGAATCTCTCCCAAATGGTGGAGAAGAAGTCATGTACCCCCAAGGCTTGGAGAGTTGCAACCACCACACCCAATAGGACATGGTAATGGTCAGTGACTGCTTCCTAAGTGGGGACAGAGACATCCATCTGCAGGCCTGACCTGGCACCCCAAAATGTGTGCTGCCTGCCAAGGGCCCAAACCAAAGACATTGTGGAAGGATTGCAGAGGATCATCTGGCCCTTTATCTACTACCCCTTGTTACTCATCTATGTAGGCACCAATGATACTGCAAGGTGTGACCCTGAGCAGATCAGAAATGACTGCAGAGCTTTGGGCATGAGGGTGAGGGCATTAGGGACACAGGTGGTGTTCTCATCAATCTTTGCAGTCAAGAGTAGGGGCCTGGACAGAAACAGACACATCCTGGAGGTGAACATGTAGTTGTGCAGATGCTGTTGTCAGGAGGCCTTCAGCTTCCTCAGCCATGGGATGCTGTTCTGAGACGAAGGACCGCTGAGATGGGGTCCAGTTATGAAGGAAGGGAAGGGTATCTACAGACTGGCTAACCTAGTGAGGTGGGCTTTAAACTAGATTTGATGGGGGCAGGAGACAAAAGCCCACAGATAAGTCCAAAAGGAGGAGACCCGGGTGAAGGGTTGGGATCGGGGGGGTGGGGGGAGTGGGGACACAGAGAAGAAATCTAGTGAACATCTTAGATGTCTGTATACTAATACAAGGACTATGGGAAATAAACAGGAAGAACTAGAAATACTAGAGAATAATCTGGCATCACAGAAATGTGGTGGGATAATTCACATGACTGGAACACTGGCACAGAAGGGTACAGCTTGTTCAAAAAGGACAGGCAGGGGGAAAAGGGAGGAGGTGTTGCTTGGTATATCAAAGATGTATACACTAGCACTGAGGTTGAGATGGAAGTGGGAGGCAGACCTGTTGAAAGTCTCTGGGTAAGGTTAAAAAGGGTAAAAACCAAATCCAATGTCATCTTAGGTGTCTACTATAGACCACTTAACCAGGAAGAAAAGGTGGATGAGACTTTTATAAAACAATTAACAAAAGCATCCAAAACACAGGACTTGGTGGCGATGTGAGACTACAACCACCCAGACATCTTTTAGGAAAATACAGCAGGGCACGCATTATCCAACAAGTTCTTGGAATGCCTTGAAGACAACTTTTTATTATAGAAGGTGGTGGAAGTGACTACGGGAGATGCTGTGCTAGATTTGATTCTAACAAACAGGGAGGAACTGGCTGAGCATTTGAAGGTGGAAGGCAGCTTGGGTGAAAGTGATCATGAAATGATAGAGTTCATGATTCTAAGGAATGGTAGGAAGAAGAACCATAGAATAAAGACAATGGACTTCAGAAAGGCAGCTTTAGCAAACTCAGAATTGGTAGATAAGATCCTGTGGGAAGCACGTCTTAGGGAAAACAGAGTTCAGGAGAGTTGGCAGTTTTTTAAAGAGACGTCATTAAGGGACAAGAGCAAACCATCCCTCTGCATGGGAAAGATAAGACGTGTGGCAAGAGATCATGTTGGCTTAATCAGGAGATCTCCAACAACCTGAAACTCAAAAAAAGAGTCATACAAAAAGTGGAAACTACATATTTATCCTTGTAATTTGACTTTTTTAAAAAAGTTCACACAACACCAGCATGTAGAGATAAAAATTAGAAGGTCCAAGGCCTCTCATTCTAATGAATAAGATTAACCTAGCTAAGGACATAAAGGATAATTAGGAACCATTTTACAAATACATTAGAAGCAAGAAGAAGACCAAGGACAGAGTTGGTCCATTGCTCAATGAGGAGGGAAAGACAGTAATAAAAAATGAACCAATGGCTGAAGAGTTACATTTCTTTTTTGTTGTAGTTTTCACAAGAAAAAATAGCAGTGACTGGATGACTAACATAGTAAACATCAGTGTAAATGGGGTAGAATATGAGGCTAAAATAGGAAAAGAACAAGTTAACAATTACTTAGACACATTAGGTGTCTTCAAGATGGCAGGGCCTAGACTATTTAAAGAACTGTCTGAAGAGATCTGAACCTTTAGTGATTATCTTTGAGAAATCGTAAAGGATGGGAAAGATCCCAGAGGACTGAAAAGGGCAAAATAGTACCTATCTATTAAAAGGAGAATAAGCACAACCCAGAGATTTATAAACCATCAGTTTAACTTTGGTACCCGGAAAGATAATGGAGCAAATAATCAACCAATCAATTTTTAAGCACCTGGAAGAAAATAAGGTGACCTAGAAAAAGAAAAGTAACAGTCAACATGGATTTGTCAAGAATGAATCACAACAAACCAACCTAATATCCTTCTTTGACAGGGTAACAAGCCTTGTGTCTGGGATGGAGACAGTAGCTGTGATATAATCTTGACTTTAGTAAGGCTTTTGATACTGACCTTCTCATAAATAAACTAGAGAAATATAGCCTAAACAAACTTAATATAAGGTGGGTGCACAACCTTTGGAAAAGTGCATTCAGAGTAGTTATCAGTGGTTCACAGTCAAGCTGGAAGGACATATTGAGCGAGGATCTGTTCTGGGTCTGGTTCTATTAAATATCTTCATAAATGTTTTTGGATAATGCCAGAGAGTACGCTTATGAAGTTTGCCGACACTACCAAGCCGGAAGGGATTGCAAGCACTTTTGGAGACAGGATTACAATTCAAAATTATCTTAACAAACTGAAGACATGGTCTGAAATAAACAGAATGAAATTCAATAGGGATAAATGCAAAGTACTGCACTTAAGAAGGAATAAGCAACTGCACAAATAGAAAATGGGAAATGACTGCCTAGGAAGGAGTACTGCAGAAAAGGATCTGGGCGTTATAGTGGTTCACAGACTAAATATGGGTCAATGATGTAATACTACTTCAAAAAAAGAAACCTTATTCTGGGAATGTTGTAAGCAAGACACGAGAAGTAATTCTTCCGTCATACTCGGAATTGATAAGACCTCAGCTAGGGTAGTGTTTCCAGTTCTGGACACCACACTTTGGGAAAGATGTACACAAATTTAAGAAAGTCCAAAGAACAACAAAAATGATTAAAGGTCTAGAAAACATGACCTACGAGGAATGATTGAAAAAAATTGGTTTGTTTAGTCTGGAGAAGATTGAAGGGGGACATGCTAACAGTCTTCAAGTACGTAAAAGGTTGTTATAAAGCGAAAGAAGATAAATTGTTCTCCTTAAGTGCTGAGGACAGGGCATGAAGAAAGGGGCTTACACTGCAGCAACGGAGATTTAGATTAGAAAAAACTTCCTAACTGTCAGGGTGGTCAAGCACTGGAACAAGTTACCTAGGGAGATTGTGTAATCTGTGTCATTGGAGGTTTTTAAGAACAGGTTAGAGAAACACCTGTCAGGGATGATGTAGATAATATTTAGTCCTGTCTCAGTGCAGGGGACTGGACTAGATAACCTACAGAGATCCCTTCCAGTCCTACACTTCTATGATAATTTAACTAGTTGTTTCAAAGCTTTCCTAGGAAGTAAACTGCATATGACAGCTGGTGGGTCTATAGATGCTAAGGTGATAAACTGAAGAAGAAAGTATCCATGAATATTTTAAGACGACATTTTGGTTTTGGCACATACTTTGAGCCCAACATAAGTAGTGATGGAGCTTTTAATTTAAAAGTAATTTATTGGTTAAATGTTATGAGAATCTGCCTGAAGACATATAAATCAATATGACATTAGCAAAAAGTGCAGCAGTTGAAGATGAAAGCTGCCAACATATGTAGCAATTTACAATTTACAGCAGGAGAATAGTAGTGCAAACTAGTCTGCATCAGCGAAGACAGAATGAAACACTCAAACCACAGTTTTAGATTCTGAAATGAAATCATTGGTTAAAGTGCTGACTGATGTGCAATTTGTTGCTTTCAAAAGAGGAAATAAATAACTATTTGTTTGGACTCAGTCTGTGAAGCACAGCATCTCACTCATACGCTTTTACTTAACCCTGTTCCGCAACATGACACCAGTTGCATGCAAGGGACAGAGAGGAGAAAGTATTGCTGCTGCACTCAAGTTCTGCCCATAATTTCAAACTCCACTCACAACCACTAGATGTTTCTGCTAAAATAATCTGCAGTGAAACAACACCATTGATGTTTACACCACCCACATTAGGTTTCAGAATTAACAAACCATTTGGAGGCATGGTGGTCATTCACCATTTCAAAATCCTGGGATGATATTCTGATTCCTTTTAAAACTATGCATCTATAGCAGGGGCAAGCAAACTTTTTGGCCTGAGGGTCGCATCGGGTTTTGTGAATTGTATGGAGGGCTGGTTAGGGGAGGGGATCATGGCCTGTCCCCCACTTCCTATCTGCCCCCCCGGGGGACTCCTTCCCCATTCAACTCCCCCCCTTCCTTGATAGCCCCCCTGGAATCCCTGCCCCATCCACACACCCCCGTTCCCTGTCCTCTGGCTGCCCCTGGACTCCTGCCACCATATCCACCCCGTCCTCTCATTCCTGATGGCCTCCCCAGGATCCCTGCCCCATCCAACCACCCTTTCTCCCTGTCCCCTGACTGCCTCTGGAACCTTTACCCCTGACTGCCCCCTGCCTCCCCATCCAACCCCTCCTTCCTTTCTGACTGCCCCCCCCAGGACTCCTGACCCCATTCAACCCCTGTTTCCCCCGACCGCCCTAACCCCTATCCACACCCCCACCCCCTGATCACCAACCTGAACTCCTCTGCCCTCTATCCACCCCCCTGCTCCCTGCCCCCTTAATGTGCTGCCTGGAGCATCAGTGCCTGGCAACGCTACAGCCTCGCTGCCTGGCTGGAGCTGGGCCACACTGCTGCCACCTCCACCATGCATCTCAGAGCACCAGGTCAGGCCAGGCTCTGCAGCCACGCTGCCCCAGGAGCTCACAACCCTGCCATCTAGAGCATTGCACTGGTGGTGGAGTGAGCTGAGGAGGGAGGGACCAGCTGTGGGCTAGTCTCCTGGGCAGGAGCGGCGCCAGGGTTTTTGGCGCCCTAGGTGAGGGTTCTTCCATGCTCCCGGTCGGCGGCAATTCTGTGGCGGGGGGGGGGTGTCCTTCCGCTCTCCCGGTCTTCGGGGCACTTCAGCGGCAGGTCCCAGAGCGAGTGAAGGACCCGCTGCAGAATTGCCGCCGAAGACCCGGAGCGCCGAAGGACCCCCCGCTGCCGAGGGTGGCAAAATGCCACCCCCCCAAATCCTGGCGCCCTAGGCAACTGCCTAGGTCGCCGAAATGGAAGCGCCACCCCTGCTCCTGGGCCACAGGTTCAGGGCCCAGGCAGGACTGTCCTGTGGGCCAGATGTGGCCTAGGGGCTGTAGTTTGCCCACCTCTGATCTATAGCATAACTGCATTGCCAGCAGTGGGGTTACTCTGGATTCACCAGGAATCAGAATTCCTGCAGAACCTAGATGGCTGTTCCTTCAGAAATTCTTTTTGAAAGGCTAGAGTCCTAATTTTTGTAATGGAGATCTTCAGCTCTATAGACTGGGATGGTACCACGAGAGATGTGCTAATACCTGAGTACTGGTTCTCTCTGATCCTTGGATACATGCAGTGATATACAAGCAGTTAGAGATGAACTGGGCCTGTGGAACACAGAGTCTACTCCGAACTCCACAAAAGTTAGGCTTGTACTGAGTCATGCGTCTCTGTTTGAGAAACCTTCGTTTTATCTATTCAGGAGGCAAATGCAAGTGACTTTAAGTAACAAACCAAATGCACATTTAAAATTCCTGAAGGAAACAAATTCGATGAACTTTGTAAATCAGCCCAGAGTGAAAATTCTGTTCTCTCATGGCCTTTCATTAAATGCTCTGACAGTGCGCTTAACAAAATCTGTCACCTTATTTTTTTCTTTTGGAAGCATAACAT
The DNA here is from genome assembly GCF_003597395.2 of Chelonoidis abingdonii. Taxonomy (NCBI): domain Eukaryota; kingdom Metazoa; phylum Chordata; order Testudines; family Testudinidae; genus Chelonoidis; species Chelonoidis abingdonii. The sequence goes on from NC_133784.1 coordinate 8,924,745, forward strand.
GCAAATTGCAATGCTTAGTTTTAATGCGGAAACTCTTCCGAGATGATGTTGAGGTTAACAATGACCTCATTGTAAATGTTTAATGCTGGATCGAAAGTGCAATAGTAAATCATCAAAAGCTACAGATTAGTTATAATTCCATAGGCTTTTCCAGGGGGATATGCACAGATAACTTTATGACTAGGAAGCAATCATGGTTTAGTACTGGGATAGGCATTGCACCAGAAAACATTACTTCAAATGGCAGTAAAGATGCTAACAAGACATGTCCATGATTTATGGAGGAGGTTTCCGATCACTCTTTGCTTTTGTACATGCATTGCAAGCCGCTGTGTTAAACGGCCACTCAGGAGCACCCAATGCCTGGCTTGAGTAGCTAAGGTGAGTACTAAGAGGATGTGTGAGTGGAAGGAGAGAATGCACTCTCCTCACAAGAACTAAGTCATCCTCTAAGCCCCTAATGCAGCCCCTTGATGGAAGAGAACTCGAGGAACCACACAGTATAGAATCACATCCCCACCTGTCTCCCCAGCCTGGACTCTGAAGCACTCAGAGCGGGCGCCTCATGTGCAGCATCCCTAGTAGAGCTGGGGAATGAGTTTTCCAATGGAATGTTTTTCTGTCAGAAAATGCCAATGTGTCAAAAGCAGAAGTGTGACTGAATGCACCCCTTATTCACACTCTACACATCATTGTAATGATCTCTGGACAAAATATGCCTTTTGAGGTATCATTTGAAAACTAACAACTTGCTGGTCCATAATCTCCTGGTGAGATGTGTGTAGCAGTGTTCTATGTAAAGTTATGAACATGAGCTGAAGTTATGACTGAAATGTGGGGAGCAGTTCTACCGGTTTCTTGAAGACAAAGCACATGCTGGTGCCACTAGCCAGGTGTCATAAAAGCTGATGGGCCATCACCTATTAAGTGGCCATTCTTTGGCAGTGAAGGGAGGCAGGAACAGAATGATTTGTATTTTAACAAACAACTACATGGAACCTCTTTCACCACGAAACCCCATTTCTCCATCCTCACAGCTGGAAGGAACCTTCTCTAGGGATAACCCTCAGGAAAACATGTTTCAAATGGTGACTGGACCATAAAAGGGAGAGGCAAAAACATCCCAGGTATATTCTCTCTGTGTCTGTCTCTCTCACCTGAGAAGACAAAGGAACCAGCCTTTGGATTTTGGGAGGGGTTCTGACCTGAAAATTTGATAGGCTCTATTACTGGGAACATGTGGATAGCTCAGTGGTTTGAGCATTAGCTTGCTAAACCCAGTGTTGTGAGCTTGTCATAAACAGATAGTTAAGGGTTAATGCCTTGTAAGCTTGGTCATAAACAGCTAATCCAACTCTAGTGCCTCCAGTACCTCACATATTAGGGTGTAAATGATACGAGCTCGCTGTGACAACCTGCTGACAGTTGACTAGTGACCCAATGAGAGAGCATCAGATACTTTCCAAGTCCTTCTGGTAGGGTAGTCTCGTCTTGTGCTCTTTTTTTGGAGTGTTGTGGGCTTCGTTCGCTACTAAGTGATTCGCGCGACCAAGACATTCGCAGGCTTCCGTGCCAAAATACATTTTGAATCAGCATTCATGTTTCAAAATTGTAATAGTACAGCCACGAGCACAACGGATTAGTTTAGTTCTGTTTCTCTCCTGCGTTGTATCGAATAGCTCTTTTTTACAGAGGATCTTTTGTACCGTCTCGTCTTTGCTGAACTTGAAGCGCGTCAGCCCTTAGCTAGGGCGTTCCCTCTCGGGCCCTAGTTCCGAGAGTTTGGGATCCTGACTCCTGGCAGCAACCTCTGTTTGCTGTAACTTTGAACCTAAGGCTAGAGGGGGTTCCTCTGGGCTATACGAATTTGATTACCCTGGAAAGTATTTTCCATCCTGATTGTACAGTGATGATTTTTACCTTTTTTCTTTAATTAAAAGCTTTCTTTTTAAGGACCTGATTGATTTTTCTTTGTTTTAAGATCCAAGGGGATTGGATCTGGACTCACTAGGGATTGGTGGGGGAAAGGAAGGGGGGATGGTTAATTTCTCCTTGTTTTAAGATCCAGGGGGTTTGGATCTGTGTTCACCAGGGAATTGGTGAAGTCTCTCAAGGCCACCCAGGGAGGGGAGAGTTTTGGGGGGACAGGAAGTGCTCCAGACACTGAAATTTCTGGATGGTGGCAGAGTTACCAGATCTTACCTAGTAATTAAGCTTAGAAGTGCCCATGCAGGTCCCCACATTTGTACCCTAAAGTTCAGAGTGGGGAAGGAACCTTGATAGAGCTCAATCCTTGAGGGGGCCATTTAGGGATCTAGAGCCAAAATCTGTCTGGAGATTGCCCCTGCTTTGAATAGGGGGTTGGGCTAGATGACCTCCTGAGGTCCCTTTCAACCCTGATATTCTATGTGGTAAGGGTTTTACCTTGATCCAAGTCTAGTTTGTTAAGTTTTAGTACTAGAAAGTGTTTCATCTTTATTTCTTTTGTAATGATTTCTTACTTTAATGCCTTATACACTCACTCACTTAAAATCTCTCTCTTTGCAGTTAAATAAACTTGTTTAATACTTTAATCAGAACTAATCTAGTGCTGTGTTTACACTGAATCATTTGGTAACTCCAATTAAAGTAGCAAACTGTTGTACATTGACCCTTTACAGGAGCAATGGATCTTAATATCTGAACTGCCCAAGGCAGGACTGGACAGTGCAGAACACACATTGTTGGGGGAAGTCCAGGACTGGGAGCGTGTTAGAGTCGCCTTGCAAGTAATAACCAAGGTTGCTGGAAGCCAGAGTGTAGCTGTTGTGTCACTGACAGGCTGCTGCAGTCAGAGCTGCTGGACCAGTGCTGTGGCTATACACAGATACCCAGGGTGTGTTGTTTGGCTGGTTGTGAGTAGCCGAGGTGGGGAGCTACAGCAGAAAAGCATTGTGAGGCCCCTCAGGTTGCAGAACAGGTGCTAACAAACCCCTTCCTGGTCCAGACTGCACCCCACAATGTGGCAGTAAACATTTCATGGAACCATGACAAATTTTGATTAATTTTCATTTGTTAAAACTGACCTTTTTGGAACACAACACTTTGTTTCAAACTGTATTTTCTTTTAGATTATAAAAAATGTAAAAATAATAAAATGTCAAAATCGGAAGAAAATATTTTGAGCAATCCAAAATGATTTTTTTCCCTGAATTTTGTTCCAGGGGATATTTCAAAGTTTTTGGTTTTGTTTAGTTCCCGAACAGAAATAAAAGTTGAACTTGTGAAATTACCCATGAAATGGAATAGTCAGTTCCCAACCAGCTCTCACCCCCTAATCAGCCCTTTCATACACAGCAGAAAAACACTGGTTCTAGTGTGTGAGCAACTTCTGCAGAGATGGGAGAGCTGAGGGGGTTGGATTTGCTCCATGTATCTGTAACACAAAGTAGGGTTGGAAGAGCTGCATAAAATCATTCCTACCCCTACCAAACTCGTGTCTCAAAGTCAACCCAAATTTTTGGTTTCTTCAGGTACTTATCAGGGGCCTCAGAACTTCAGCACTTCAGGTAGGAGCAGAACAACCAAAATGCCTCCAGACAAGCTGTTTGCTCAGCCTGATCAAAAGCAGAGCCTATTTTTGCAAGTTTCTCCATCCAGTTTTGCAAAGCTAGCAATCTGGTTCATGTGTGCACCAGGAGTTTGGGTGTCACTCAGACAGGAGCCAAGCTCTGCATTGTTGATGTTTGCTCATCTGCAGTATAGATAGGGCCTTTCATTTTCAGTGTTTATTGTATTTAATTTTTCCCGGGAATTTGTCAGGTTTTATTACCACAACAACAAAAACAGATGAAAATCAGTACAAAAATCTAGTAATAATTTTTCTGGGTAGATATCAGCGTTTATTTTGGAGGATGGAAAGACAGGGGGAAAAGTATTCAGTAGATGAAAGCTTTGAATTCCATTCATCAGTGTGGTTTGCTGCAGGACTAAACCAGAACGGAATGCCATCTGTGAATTTAAGAAAACAATATATCCCCAATCCCCAAATAAAACTTTTCATTTGAATAAACAGTTTGCTGTTGTAGACTTACAACTATTAGCCTATAAATATTTACATTTAATAATTGGGCCACACCATGTGCAGCGTGTACACTCAACTTCATCTTTTTCTCCTCTTTTTGTTTTTTTTAAACTTTCAAATACTTCCTTGTGTTCTGAAACATATTCTGATACAGATTTTCATTTTCGTCCCATTTTAGTGTGTCAGATCTTTAAACCATTATCTGCTAACAACTTGAAAGGAGTAGTTGGTGGGTGTGAGAATCATAAATATATTCAGATGCGCACATGCTTCAGAGCTTGCATGTGCGCCTGCTTGTTTATTGTGTGTCTCCTAGAAAAATAATAGCAAACTTGTTAACTGCATTTTATGGGCAACTGTACTGGAATTTTCATTAAAAAGGAGATAGAGAATAAGACTGAGAATATATTATTGCCCTTATATAAATCCATGGTATGCCCACATCTCGAATACTGTGTACAGATGTGGTCTCCTCACCTCAAAAAAGAATATGTCTAAGCACTAGAAAAAGGTTCAGAAAAGGGCAACTAAAATGATTAGGGGTTTGGAGAGGGTCCCGTATGAGGAAAAGATTAAAGAGGTTAGGCCTCTTCAGCTTGGAAAAGAGGAGACTAAGGGGGATATGATAGAGTATATATATCATGAGTGATGTTGAGAAAGTGGATAAGGAAAAGTTATTTACTTATTCCCATAATACAAGAACTAGGGGTCACCAAATGAAATTATAGGTAGCAGGTTTAAAAACAAATAAAAGGAAGTTCTTTTCACACAGCGCACTGTCAAGTTGTGGAACTCCTTGCCTGAGTGAGCGTGTGTGAAGGCATGGACTATAACAGCGTATAAAAGAGAACAAGGATATATATGGGTTGAAGTCCATTAATGGCTGTTAGCCAGGATGGGTAAGGAATGGTGTCCCTAGCCTCTGTTCATCAGAGGATGGAGATGGATGGCAGGAGAGAGATCACTTGATCATTGCCTGTTAGCTTCACTCCCACTGGGGCACCTGGCATTGGCTACTGTCGGTAGACAGATACTGAGCTAGATGGACCTTTGGTCTGACCCGGTACGGCCGTTCTTATGTTCTTATTTTCTTAATTATTACTTAAATACCTTTTTTGTTCCATCTGCCAGAAATAACCAATACCAGATATTGCGCTAAACTTTATAATGAGATTTGTTTTTCATCTTACTTATAAATGTAGGTCCTGATCCTGCAAAGGTTTATATATGAGCTTTATTTTAAGCATGAGTAGTCCAATCCATGTGTCTTCTCACATCTTTAAAGGTAAATGTGTATAAATCTTTCAAAGATTGAGACAATGCATAGCTTTGTTTTCATACATTTTCTGCTATCAGTTTACCCATGAGCAAGGCCTTTCATGCTCAGTATTATTTTGTTTAAAAGTTCCTCGGAGTTTATCACTGTTTACTACAAAAAATAAAAAATGGATTAAAATCAGTGCAAACAATTAATGTCACAGTTTTCTAGTAAATATTGGCGGACAGGAGGACAGAAAAAACAACTTATAGAGAAAAGTAAGAATAATGAAAGTAAAAGGAATTTCATGCTGTTGTTTATTTCATGAAATGTACATTAAGTGTTTGTACACATATGCATACATGTATGTGTGTATCTTCCACTGCCTTGCCTCACTTTAACAGACAACCTCGCAATTACACTGAATAATAAATTAATCTAACATAAATATATTTACCTCATATAATGTATTAGAGTTTCTTAACATAATCAGTACTTTCCCATACATGAGTGGTCGAAACTGAGGATGAAAATCAGTAAAAACTGAATAACAGTTTTTGTAAAATCTGGGAATTTTTCAGTAAAAATTGAAAACGGAGGGCCTTGGGTATAGAACATTTATTTATGAATGTTGGACCAAATTCAGCCCAGACCTAAGTAGGCGTAATCACATATAATGCATTCGCTCCTGTCTGTCTCCACCAGGACCAACCTTGACTAATATATTTGTTTCCTATAGTATAAATTAATCCTACTGACTGAGAAGAGCCTTACTATACCACGTATGCCAAAGCCCTCCAAGATCTTGATTTATATGAAATAATCAGCGTGGTGTTGTTGGGGTTTGAGGTCACGTCACTATTTTCTTTTAACGTGTACTTTAGTTTCCATCCTATACCAATTAGCACAGACAAGTGGGTCTCCAGCTAAACAAGGCCTCCTCAGCTTTGAGAAATCTAGAGTCAGCCTTTGTCTACCTAGCCCCATTCCCCTCCCTTCTTAAAATTGACAGGTAGGCTTTGGCAAGGAGCCAGTGGGAAGTGTGGGGCTGCTGTGCTTTCCACCTACAGGGAGATAAAGAGACTCCTGATTTTGCAAAGGACGTGACTCTCAATGGAAGCAACAAAAAGCCTTTCGTTCTGCTGACAGTGAGAGCCCAATAACGAGAGAGACAAGGTGGATGAGGTAATATCTTGCATTAATTAGACTAACATCTGCTGGTGAAAGAAACCAGCTTTTGAGCTTACTCGGAGCTCTTCTTTGTGTCTCAGTTCTGTGCAGCTTGCAAGCTTGTCTCTTCCACCACCCTTGTCTCACTCAGATTCTGAGACCGACACTGCAAATGTCTGATAATGAAAACATATTCCAAGGATCACAACTTAGACCAACTAGCAGGGCCAGCTCTACTGTTTTCGCCCACCCCAAGGAGCGTGCTGAATTGCCGCCGCAGACGGGGTGGGGGCAGTCCGTGCGCTGTTAGAGCGGCATGCACTTTTCCACAGCAGCAGCAATTCGGCAGCAGCTTCTGTCTTCAGCTGGAAAACAGAAGCTATGCAGCCACAGACAGCCGAACATAGAAGCTGGCGCCAAATTGCCGCCGCCGCAGAAATGCATGTGCCACCCTAACGGCACACAGACTGCCCCCGCTGTCCGCGGCGGCAATTCGGTGTGCTTCTTGAGGGCAAAAACACATGGACTGCTGCCCCTTGCAGATTGCTGCCCCAGCACCTGCTTGGAATGGTGCCTGGAGCCGGTCCTGTCAACTAGAGTGTTGACACTTTAAAAGACCAGCTCCTCAGCTGGTATAGTCAGCAAATCTCCACTGAAGTAACTCAGTGTAGCTCCATGAGCACCAGTCACTGACATTTTGTGATACAAACACAGGGTTCTGAGCAGATTCAGTGTCACAGGAGGGCAAAGTCACTGTATGGTTAAGCACAGGGGAAAGCAACACTGCGACAAGTTATTTGAGACTCTTGGTTGGAATCAAACCCCACCCACCTACAGGAGTGGCCCTAGCTCCTCTGCTAGTCAGGGTGAGAAACAATTTTCACCATCCACCCCCAGAAGCACCAGTGAGCAGCCAAGCAAAAGAAGTCCAGCTATTAGAGCAGACCAACAAAGAAATTTAAAAAGCCAAGCAGCACAGCACCTTCTGGAAGTTGGCACCTACCGTAACCACCTTTTCCCCTGCCCCTAGAACTGCTTCTGCCCATCTGAGACCACCTCTCCCCACCCTGTGCCATAGTGCCACTGCTGTGATCAGTGGAGTGAGCCAGCAGGAGCTCCCTGAGTATAGAAGAGATGTGCTGCCAGTGAGACATTCCCTGCAAGGGTTTCTCAGGTTCCTTGCCCTGAACCCCCTGGACATGGTGACCTTCAGGGCAGGCTTCCAGGCCTGCTCCCTCTAGCTGGCTTTGTTGCTGGGTGGTTAGGAGGGGCACAAGAGGGGCTGACGTTTCTGCAGGAGGGAGAGGGTAGCTGCGGCGCTTCATTTGCACCGTGGTTGGTGGAAGAGAGGGGAGTGGACACTGGCTTTACACATTTTGGGAAAGGGCCTTGAAGGAGCCCTAGGGTCTGAAGCTGGAGGTGTAATTTGCAGCTTGGGTAGATGTCCACATGCTAGCTTAGATCAAGCTAGGCACCCAAAACAGCAGAATAGGCACAGCAGCATGAGTGGTGGCCAGCCACCAGAGTACATACCTAGAGTCTCAGATAGGATTGTACTTGGGCGACTATCCTGCACTGCCACCCATGCTGCTGCAGCTACGCTGATATTTTTAGTGTGCTACTTCAATCAGAGCTAGCATGGGTATGTCCATGCCAGCTAGAAATTACAGCCTTCAGTGGAGAGATTCTTTAGTGTATGCTGTTAAAAATCTATATTAAATACATACGTGCCTAAAAACATATCTTTCACATTCTCATTTGTATTCCACTTACACAACTAGGGTGCACTCTCCCAACAAGTACAGTGAGTGTTCAGTGGAACATGCTCACTAGAAAAAGATCCAAGTCACAAAAATCAGATCCAGAACTGAATGGGGAGTTAGCATGGGGAGCAGGGCTGGCATGATTCACCCCAAGAGAGAGTCAGGGACCAGCCTTAAAGTCTAGGTGACCCAGATCATCTCAACATCTGGAGTTCTCTAGAACTCCATCTCTAACAATACTCATATATTACAGAAAGAGTGAGAAATGCTACCATTTTATGCTAGTCTTGTAACATATATTTAGAAAGAATGCAGACAGTCTGTATATGCCGGAATTAAAAAATAAGCCTGGGAAACTTTATTTTTTGGTGTGCAAAACAATCAGTCATATAGACAAATGATTTATGTGAATCAGTTCTTTTTTAATTTATGAAGCAAATAGTAGCAGTCACCTTTCATTGCATTCCCAGGGCACTATCCAATTGGAAAAGAGTCAAACCCCAACAAATGGAATCTTTAATCCTATAAAAAGAAATCAGCTACTTTGAAACTGAAATAGGACAAGAGAATGTGGTTATGTGGGACCTAAAGCATTAGATGCCAGGTTTAAACATAGTGGATGGTTTACTGGGGATTTTTTAAAGTGTGGGATGAAACTTCCATCGATTCTGAAAATACAGACAGGAGAAAATTGGATAGATATGGCACCAATTAGTTTCAGGAGCATGAACCTGATTTCTTAAGCCCTCCTTGTGCTGCAGAGCTCAGCAGGAGATCCTTGGTGGTTCACGTTAAGCTTTATAGACAATGATATTTACCTCCCCAAACTTGACCTGAGCTTGTGAAGTGCTGATGCCCAGACTCTCAAAATGTATTTTGGTGCCCAACTCCCATTGATTGCGATGGGAATTAAGTGCCTATGTTCTTCTGAGGATCTGGGCCTAAGTGTCCTCAGATCCCAATGGAGTACATGGATCCGGAAAGGTCAGACCCTGTTGCAAACAACCTGCAGAATGCTCCTTAGAAAACCTAGTGCTGATTGTGGGGGCTGTCTCACAACAAGTACACACCCAGACACCTTGCTGCCATACGCACACTTTGAACGGAGAGAATAGGTATCAGCTGGAGTTGGCTGAAATTGTTTCATCAAAACATTTTTGCAAAAAAAAAAGATGGCTTGTCCAAAACACTGCAGAGGAAAAGCTGTAAACTGGAAACTATTTGGTTACAATGTTTAGTTTTCAGAAATATTGTCTAGTTCACCTAAATTGGGGTTTGAAAACCAAAAATCCCAACATTTTTACACAAAATTTAAAAAATTCACTGAAAACTATTTTAATCAATTTCATGAGCAAGTTTTTTGTTTTAAATATTTTAAAGCCTTCCCATGAGAAATTGGCTTTAAAAAAAAAACAAAAAAACCACAGCTTTTTGAAAAGGTGACTCCTGAATCTTACTCGCCTTTGCTCATGTGTGCTTTAATAAATAACAGTGCCACCTAGCTCTTATCAGCCACAGATCTCAAAGCATTTTACTGAGGAGGTCAGTCTCATTTTCCCTATTTTACAGATGGAGAAACAGATACAAGGATGGGAGTCAACATGCCTAAGGTCATCCAGCAAACCAGTTCAGAGACAGGAATGGAAGCCAAGGCTCCTGAATGCCAGTCCGGTGCTCTATCCATTAGGCAATACAACTAGGTTATTTTTCCTTTTGCAGGCTGTCAGTCACTGGCAGAACAATTAAACTCTTCCGTGAGATTCCCATTTGTTTTCACGTCATCTCCTGAGGGTATTTCAGAGCATAGCTTTGTGGCTTTCAATCTTGGTGAGACGATTTAGCCCCACGGTTGAACCTTAGCATTTCACTAAGAAAGCCTGGTTGATTTCTTTCAAAAAGCCTGCATTTAGAGCAATCTGCACAAAGCATTGTATTAGGGTCATCCAGGATAATGCCCCCAGGTCTCTGGAAGGAGGAGTGGTTTACTTAATGTGATCTCAAATTAAGTTATGCCCAGTTACACCTTCTGAGTTCTTCCCCCAGGTGTCTTCTATCGATATCAGCTGGTGCTGTGATCTTTTCAGATCTCACAAGAGGAGGAGTTGGGGCCAACGCTTTAGTGAGAGATGTGCAAAGCAAACTGAAGCAGGAGACCATGCTGAGCCAACAACCCATCCTGGCAGTAGGGGGCGCTGGTTTGGGGTATGATGTAAAACAGGACTTGACCACATGTTGTAATTAAAGATCCCATGGCACCTATATTTGCTGTGTAATCCCATTGTGTGGTCATATTCCAGCACGAGCTATTACATTCTGCCTCTGGGAAGTCCCCCTGCAGTTTCAGTTGCATTCAGTATTCTTCCTTTTCTTTCTTAAACACTAATAGGTGCCCTTAAATAGCTGCAGTTTTCCACCTCAGAGGTGTGTCCATTTCAAGGGTGGGTGTCTGGACGAGGTGATCTCTATAGATCCCTTACTGACTGACTGGTTGTATGACCCTGGCCTACTCTGTATGGCCATTAAACATCTCATATTATTAAGAGCTGGCTCTGTCTTCAGTCCTTGGCTAAATCCTCCTTCCCCACTGTTGAGCAGTGGCCTGCATGCCAATTGTCCAGCTGGCTGCTGCCTTCCAGCCCAGAGATGGCTGCATTTCAGTGGTAAAGTGATCCTTTGGTGTGTATAGATTGTAAAGTGCTTTGGTGTCTCTTGGGTAATTTTAAGATGTTCAATAAGGACTTCTCAGAAAAACTGAGAAATCTTTGCTTCTCTGCCTCTAGATATTAATCTCCACATTTGCAAAGCCTTTCAGAAGGAAGTTGCTATGGGAAACATCTCATTTCTCATTGGTTTCCTCCCAGACAGGACCAGGTGGCATTTTAATGTTACAGTCATTCACAGGGCAACAGAGAAGCCCTCAAATGGATATACCACCAAGTAAGAAAATTAGCTGTTAACAGATTCATTCTCTCTGAGATCTGGTATATAGACTATACATATAGAAATGCAGGATCAGATTGCAAAGCAGTGAGGTATCAGATGATGACTTCTAGAGATATCTTAGAGAACCCCAGATAATGAAACTCCAGCTAATGTGTCCTTGGCATTATTTATTTTTGTAAAGTTTAAATAGCACATTACTCTCATGAATTGTCCTATCACTTTATTAGGGATTGAACAAACCTGAAAAAAACCCAAACCACTAATATCCACAGCGAGAGCTGCCAGTGATGGAGTCTTCTTCATAGCGTGCTGCATGTTAGAAAACACTTAATGGGGCCAAAGGTTTGTTTAAATCTCAAGATTTTCAGCTTCACTTTACTGAATAAAATTATCTGGCATTATTTAGGGGGAAGGGATGGCTCAGTGGTTTGAACATTGGCCCCCTAAACCTAGGGCTGTAAGTTCAATTCTTGAGGGGGCCACTTAGGGATCTAGGGCAAAATCAGTACTTGGTCCTGCTAGTGAAAGCAGGGGGTTGGACTCAATGACCTTTCAAGATCCCTTCCAGTTCTAGGAGATAGGATATCTCTATTTCAAACAAGACCCTGACTCAAATCCAAATACCTCAGAGGCCAAAGAATCTGGATCAGGACAGCTTATAGATGCACCAGGATCCAAACAGCCACCAGACGTTGATGCCATGAAGTTCAAATCCAGCTGTCTGATTCTGTAATGCCTCTGACTTCAGCACAGCACCTCATCATTTACTGCAGTATACATTAGAGGTGGAGCAGGCCTTTGGCTCTGAATTTGGGCCAAGTCTGGCTTTAGGTCCACGTACTGATGTCCCACTGATGTCACTGGGAGCTAGATGTTCAGATCCAAAGGCGGGATTTGGCTTCATGCATTCTATATGGAATACAAAACAAAATAAGTGTAAATTCAGCTTGTAACTGGGCAGAGTCCTTATCCTGCTACTCTTCACAGCACCCATTCACCCACCCACACAGAGGATGATGTCCAAAACTCACCATCCACTTCCCATAGATGCTGGAACTAGGGGTGCTGCCACTCCTCCCTGGCTTGAAGTGGTTTCCATTATATACAGGGTTTACAGTTTGATTCGATGGCTCTAAGCACTCTCATTATACACATTGTTCCAGCACCCTGAGGCTTCCTGGAGTTCTTCCTTTATTTTTAAATGACAAAACATAAAACTTGCCTGAGTTCACCATTTCTAGAGTTTTCCCTGCCAGACCCTCTATTCGCTCCCTAGCTCCCCCTCTCTACACTTTATTCTGCTGAGTTGGGCCCAGCAAAATCTATCTGGCCCTGCTGCAAGGGTGAGTCAGCAGAATAGCCCTGCATCTCTAGGCATGATCCTAAAACTTGACATCATTCTACATGTAAGCAGGGTCTGAATGAGCTTTACCCTGACATCTAGTGATAAGCTGGGGAAGAGAACTTCAGGAGCTGATCTGTTTGAATGGGCACACCCACCCTGCCTAGATGCTCAGCATGATGGAATTGCTTCCACAAATGATCACTTTTGGCTGGTGTTGGATCCCCAGAGTCTTTGTTATTGGGGAAGGGTTAATAAAAGGTTGTTATTCTTGTTGTATGAATTGAGGGCAGCAGAGCTGTCATTGGCATGCCCTGACTGAGGGACTCACCCTCACTAAATAGAAGTCAATAGGCAGGAGACCTAGATGCCAAAACCCAGCAGGCAAAAAAAAGGGTGTTGGCTCTATCTCAGGGCTGCAGGTAGCCTTAAATAACATTACTACTTTACAGCAAAAGAGCTGTTTAAGACTAGAGTAACCAAATGTCTCAATTTTATAGGGACAGTCCCAATTTTGGGTTCTTTTTCTTGTATAGGATCCTATTACCCCCCATTCTCATCCCAATTTTTCACATTTGCTGTCTGGTCATCCTATTTAAGACTCAATTGAAAGTCCTCTTATACACTACAGAGCTGAAATCACTGATAACCAGGTGTAAGCATTAAGTCTGCTCTGATGCAAGAGATTGCCCAATGTGCATTAGCAGTGAGGCTCCCCCAGTAACAGCTGAAATCACTGAGAGCTGAGTTGAGTTGGGGGACCTGAAGACATCTCAGTGGTGTGGAGCAGCAACTGTGTGCCTGGACAGTGGAGCAAGTGAGGTGCTTTCTTGCCCCTGCCCCAGGGTGGGAGGAACTCTGCAGTTGCACCTCTGAACTGTGGGCTGGCTCTGACCAAGGACAACAACTGTGAATGGGGTGCAGAGAAGGGAGGGGCACATTAAAGGAATGTTTGGGTGCTGGATGTAAGAGCCCGAGGCACAAGGACGCTGCGCAATGCACTCTGGGGTGGGATTTTTGCTCATGGTTTTATGTTTATGAATCCTGCTTGCAGCATTTTCCCAAATGAATTTCAGGTGACTTCCCTCCTTTTATTAAAAGTTTCTTTTAGAACATTCAGACTCTGTGCTTGTGAGAGGGGAAGTATCGCCTCTTAGAGGCACCTGGAGGCTAGTGGGTAATTGTCCCAGGTCACTGGGTGGGGGCTCCAGCCAGTTTTGTGTTGTGTTGTTGACAAGGAACCCCTAGATACTGAACCTGGCCCTTGTTGCTGCTGACTCCACCTGGCAGAAGGGTTACACACACACACACAAATTAGAACTCAAGGTCTGGCAGCAAGAAGCAAGTTGGAAATAGAGACAAAGACCAGAAAGGCAAAGATATTAAGGTAGATAATAAAAACCCTAATTAAACACATTAGTAGCACTGTGGTTTTGCACGAATCGTTGTTGTGGAAAACAATAAAGCAATTTCTATTCCAAGGGCAGTTTTAGAGGAAATCACAGGGTGACTTTAGGATACTGCAATCTCCAAGGAAGGAGTTGTGCAGCAACTTGAAAGATCTCCAGTGCAATCAATCAGTAGGGGCTAGATTGTGTTCCTCATCACCTGCTCAGGGGCAAAGGGTGAGCAAAACCCTTCCCTGCCTTTTGTGACTGTGCCATAGCAATCGTTGAAATACTCTGCTCACTTCTACTCCCTTTGTGGCGAAGGTGAGGGGGGAGGGAGTGGGAAGAGGCAGGGCTATGTCCCCTGCCATGCTTCTCTTGGACACACAGTGGCACTTCTCTGCAATTCCTTGTCTCTCTCGGATGCAATCTCCTCCAATCCAATCGATAAAGACGACTGCCCCCCAGGGATAAGCAGTCTCCAGGGTGCTGCTTCTGGGACAGGGCTGCTGCATATGCAGGGCTGTGGTTTGTTAGACACAGTCTAGCTTTAAGACTGGATGGTATTCATCTGAAGATTCCATAGGAAATAACGTGACACAGCAGTGATATTGACATTTACATGACACTGCAGACAGGGATGTGCAATACATCCTTAAATATGCCCTTCCTGGCAGATTGTAAAGGTGCTAACATGGTGCCTATCTGTAACCAAGGACCAAGTAATTATGTCCATTAATAGCTCATGCAACCATGCAAGCTAAGATAATAGGAGTAATCAAATTCCATGCTCTATAATTTGGTTACATATTGGGGCATGGGGAGAGAAAGAATCTCTTTCCTGACCCCTCATGTACAGCATTGCCAGGTGCCTCATGAGTTCTTTCTGAATCATCTGGTATTGGCCATTGTCAGAGGCAGGACCAGATGGACCTGAGGTCTGATTTAGTGCAGCCATGCCAGCGTTTGTATTGGCCAAGAGTTTCAGAAGTGGCTTGTGATCATGAGCATCTCCGTTTTCAGGGTGTCCAGCCTGAACCATCTTAACAGCGCCTGATTTTCAGAAAGTATTGAGCACTCACCCTCTGGAAATCAGGCCCCATCCAGGTGTCCCAAGCCAGGGACCCAAAAATCAATAGTCCCCTTTGAAGATCATGACCATTACTTCTCACTAAATCCTTTAAAATTTTATTAGCTTTCTCAAAGAACCGTAACAAACTTGGTTTTTCCCTTCAGGCACCATGCTGCTTTGACTCTCCCAGGTGATAATTACCCAAGATGTGTATTATTCTGTGCCTAATTAGATTCCTCAGTTTCACTGCCACCAACTTGAAACTCAGCAGAGCTTGTAACTCCTGGGGTCACCTGTGACTTCTATTAGCAACTTTCCAGCCTTCAGGGATACAGATCAGAGATGTGTCAACATTGCTGCTATTTGACTGTTTGCTTCAGACGCCCTCCATCTGGCACTGGTGATTTCCAGCACTAGAGGTTCTCAAGTGGCTCTATAACTTCCTCTCAGAGTCAGCAATCTCAAAAAAAGTTATGAAATAGGAATTCCCCAGCACCCTAAAGTAAAGAGTTGGGGCAGGGGGGAGGAATCTCACTTCTCTTCTTATTCTATTTATTTGTCTGAGGAATGGAATGAGGATAACACTAGCCTAGCTTACAAGACTGGGAAAACAACTTACGATCTGCAGGCGGAAGTCTCAGCATTAATTTATTAATGCTAGATAGGGGAAAGATGGATAAATCAAACAGCTGCTCACTGTGTTTATTCCCATCAGCAGAAATATCACTCAAGGATCTCCTTTGAAATTGGCCTCTATGGGGGTGAGCAGTGGAACATTATCTGAGCAGTGGGCACAGATCCAAACAACATCCAAATAGATTAATAATTCATGTCCTAATAACCTTGTTGCTGACAGGGGTCCTGAGAGATGCAATGCTACCACCGCTGAGCATGGCAATTTGCTGCCTGACAATGAAATCTGCTCTGATACTAAATTCCCCTGGGCATGCTCTGCAAAGGTTAGAACAGATCCATCTCTTCTACAGGGTGAAACTGAAAGTTAGCTGTCTGACGGACTGGGGACAGACCTGCTGTGGTGCAACTTTTACCAGTGCCTATATGGCAGGGAAGTCACGATAACCTTGCAGATGAAATCTAGAGCAGGTGGTCTAGTGATCGCAGTATAGGCCTGGGCCTAAGGACTCAGAACCTGATCCAACACACACTGAGTTCAGTAGAAAAGCTGCCACTGACTTCAGCAAGCATTGGATCAAGGCTTTGTTTGGCAAGAGTTGCATTCTTAAAGTTAATCCCTGTGTAAGGGACTGCGGGGTCAAATCTATTGTTGGCTCTTTCTGTGACTTAGGAGAACTCACATCATCACTCACAGAAGGTTGTCTGGGGTAACCAAAGGCAGAATCTAAGCCCTCTATACACAAAACAACATTTTCCCATGAAAAGCATCCCTTGAAATATTTAACTTTTCAACAGGCAATGAAAATGTTATGTTCACATTGAATTTTCATTTCATTTTTGTTTTTATTAACCAAAACAAGTCAAAGTCTCATATTCCCACCACATCCCCCGCCATTAAATTTCTCCAACTTTGGAAACGTTATCATGGATAGAGGGAAAAGGAAAAACATGAACATACAAATATTAAACATCATGCATTCTATGATGATCAGTGGCAAAAAAGGAAGAGAAGGAGAAAGGAAAAATATCTTTTGAAATAAGATCATTTTTGGAGACTGAATCAAAAGAAAGAAGAGTGTAATTTTTCACGCAAAAAAGTTTTATTTGAAAGCTTTTCATTTAAAATTTCTCACTAACAAACAAAAACAGTTTTTTCCCATCAGCTGAATGGACATTTATTAGTTTGGATGTATGAATTACACTTAAGCCAAAGAAGGGCATCCCACAGAACTCTTGCAATGCTCATGACAGCCTAGGAGTGTAACTTTCATCCTATAGGCAGATCAGCTTCAAACAAATCAAGACAATGTTTTAAGGAAACTTGTCTTAATATTTTCCCAGTTTAGCTTGGGAAATTCAAGTTCTAGATGAGACACTCAGAAAGAGAAATGTTATTTCTCTTCATATAAATTTATCATTTGCAGATTGTAAGCCAGCGTAAAAAATATCTCTTCTAATGGTGAGAGGCTGAGAGCAGGTGGTTGGGTTCCAGGACTCCTGGGTTCAATTCCTGAGTCTGTGATTGATTTGATGTGTGGCCTAGGGAGTCATTTAAAGGGAAATATGTGACAATTAGCTTCAAATCTAGTGATTTTTAAAGAGGAATTAAATGGAGTTTCAGGTTCAACACTGCCCGGGAGCATGCTAGCTAACTTTTGTGATTTTTCAATGACATTTAAAGAGCCAAACAAACAGGGGAAACTAGCGACTAACTAATAGCTCAGATTTTTTAAGTGTTTATGCATATTCTTAATTTCATATGAGTTAGTAGTTCTACAGAAATCGCACTTCTGATGTTCACAATGTTAAACATGTGTCTCTGTGCAGGATCAGGGCCTAACAGACTATCACATGGAACAGGGAAACAAACTATGTGGAAAGTGCTGTTACATGTACAAAGTAAACAAACTGAAAAAATAGAGAATGTTTTAATAATGTTTTCTACAGAGCGGGTCAAAAACACTAAGATGAAACTCCACACCCTCATTATTTGTCCAAAATGAATCACTGCAAATGAAATTCCTATATAATGCATTTTTTTTTCTAAGTTGTTTTTCTAAGTAACAGTGTTTTGGAAAACAATTAACTGTGGGGTTTTACCCACTTTCCAGCACTTTGGAAAACAGTAACAAAGTATGGTATATGGAGAAAATGGGAAGAGGTGTAAAAAGTGATGTTTTTCTCCCACCCTTTGACCATTCAAATTTTGCTTGCTTAAAGACAGTAAGAATAAGTGGATTTTTCCCCCGTTTCCATACTTTTCCACCTTCCCCTTCCCTAAAAAGTGGAGAAAAAACAAAGGAGAAGAGACCCAAAGCTTTTAAAATTTATTTTAAAAATTGAAACTAAACATTTGAAGTTAAAACAAAGTGACTGCCATTAAAAATGAAAATTTTAATTTCAAAATCAAGTGAAAAACCTGTCATTTTGCTTAGTTTGGAAATTTCCTGATGGAAATGATTTTTTTTTTAATTTGAAAAACTTTGAATAGGTTTATTTTTCTCCATGAAAAATATCCCATATTTCAATCAGCTCTACTTTTAGATATTGTAATCTTAGGTTTTATTTTTAACTGTAGGGTAACAGAGAGTATTTAAACATAAAGGTGATTTTCAAGTTAAGGGTAACAATTTAACTTCTGTGGCTTAGTTTTAGCTATCTTAAAAAAAAGGACAACATAACACTTATCTGCTCCACTGAATTATTGAGACTTATAATTTGTAAAGTGCTTTGAGATCCTTTGATGAAATTGCAGTAAAAAAGTATGTTAATTATTCCTGGTTGGAATAAGAAAGCAGGTTTGCAAAAACTACAGCAGCTGCAGGGAATGTGTGGCAGTTAACACTGAGTGTAATTAACTACTGGAATAATTTATGAAGGGTTGTGGTGGATTCTCCATCACTGACAATTTTTAAACCAAGATTGGGTGTTTTTTTAGACATAGGCTCTATGAACTATTTGGGGAGCAGTTTTCTGGCCTGTGTTATACAGGAGGTCAGACTAGATGAGCCCTTTTGGCCCTGGGATGTAGGACTAATTTCTCCTCTGTGTTTTATGTAGTTGCCAAAAAGTCTCTGCAGGAGTAACTGTGTTCCTTTGCTAATGGGCAGGAATGTGCTCAGTATGTCAAATGTTTGCTCAGTATGACAGATAAAGCTAATAGGTACTTGGTGTAACATTTTCTTTAGAGAGATGCATAAACATCATTATATAAATGCTGTAGGATTTGTATTTTAACCCTTGGCTAAACATTGGTAATTTGTAACAACATGCAAAGTGCAATTATTATTTGCACCATATGGACTGTTAAAAGTGACATCTGGCTGATGCCATAACAGGTCCCCTGTCATGTATAGACTAGCATGTAGCTTACTATTAAACCTGAACTTGGATGTGGGGTAACCTAATTAGAACAGCCATGAACAGCGTCTTTTAAACTAGGACCCAAGTGTGTGGTTTTGTCCCACACAGAGGTGGACTTCAGCATGCTTAGAAAAAATGCTTTCAATTTGCGTGCACAAGAAGGAACAAAGGGATCAAAGAATTTCTCTTGGGCTTTGCCTATACGTTGCCTATTGTCTGAGAACCAATCGTCGGGCCTCACAGTCCTGTTGTACCCCAACGAGATGGAAAGCGACCATTGCTTGAGGTTAGATAGGAAGGATGACCCACTGGGTAGAGTGCTCACTTGAGACCTGAGTTGGATTCCTTGTCTGCCACAGGCTTTTTGTGGGAAATTGGGCAAGTGACGTTCTCTCTCTATGCCTTGGATTCCCATCTATACACTGAGGTAATAGTTTGTCCCTAAGTAAGAGGGGGTGTGAGTGTAAATACTGTAGAGGTTGTCAGGTGCTCAGATACTACTGTAATAGGAGCTGTATAAGTACTATAGACAGGCAGGGGTCTAAAAGTGGGTCCCTAGATTCAGAGTCAGTTGTGGAAATGTGGACCCAGCAGTGTTTGGGCATCCCATTCCTGGGTTGTGCATGGAGACGGGTTGGTTCTTTTCAGCAAGATTGATGGAGTGACATGAACAAAGGGGAAATTAAATCTTCCTACCAGGACTGTTTCTTGGCATTAAGTCGAGTTCATTCAAGATGGGCATTGGACTCCACCAAGGGTGTGTCTTGTCCCCACTCCTGTTAGTGATTTTCATGGATAGGATATCAAGGCATCCGGTACGGGGACTCAGAGGTGGCATCTCTGCTGTTTGGAGATGATGTTGTCCTTTTTGTTTCTTCAGATTGCAGAGTCTGACGTGCACTTGAACATTTCACTGCTGATGCGAAGCAGCTGGGATGAGAATCAACACCTCCAGATCAGAGGTCATGGTCCTTTCCCGGAAGAAAGTGGACTGCTCTCTCCAGGGGAGGAGGGAGTAGCTGCCCTTAGTGGATGAGTTCACGTATCTAGGGGTCTTGTTGATAAGTGATGGCAACCAGGACCATGAGATCAACCAGTGGATTGGTGTGGTGGCAGCAGTGGTGAAGTGCGAGCTGAGTTCTCGGATGAGTTCTCTATATCCCCATCCTCACCTATGGCCATGAACTTAAGTAATGACCAAAAAGACAAGATCACGGGTACAAGCAGTGGAAATGAGGTTTCTCCGCAGGATGATTGGGCTTGCTCTCCAAGAGAGGGTGAGGAGCTTGGCTATACAGGAGGACCTCAGAGCAGAGCCGTTACTCCACTGGATCGAGAGGATCCAGATAAGGTGGTTTGGGCACCCGATAAGGATGCCCCTGGGAGGCTTCCATTGGAACTATACCAGGCATGTTCCACTGGGCAGGGGCCCCAAGGACAACCCAGGACACACTGGAGGGATTATAAATCCTGGCTGGCCTGGGAACACTGGAGAATTCCCCAGGAGGAGCTGGAACCTGTTGCAAGGAAAGGGAGGTCTGATCCTCTCTACTTTCCATGCTGCCACCACAACCCTCACCAGGAAATGTGGAATAAAGGAAGAAGAAGAAGGACTGTTTCACCTCAGGATAATTCTCTGGAAGGAACAACCCAGCTGAATGGGCAACCTGAGACATAACAACCAGAGGCTGAGGTATGCTCCCACTGATATCACAGCTGCCACTGTCCTGTAATTCAATAGGACATTGGACTTTCCATCCTCAGAATGCTTTACCAACATTATCCCTTTTCTACACATCAGGAGAGAAGCAGTGAGACTAGGCAATTCACTCAAGGCAACAAATGGATGGTGGAACACAGGGGTTCCTGCCACCTGATCCTGGCTTCAGACTTAATCTCTAACTTCTCTGAGCTGTTATCCAACTCGCTCGCTGTGTACTTGTCTACTAAACATGTGGCATTCACTCCTGAGAAAGGGCTGGTGGGAAGGCAGAAGGAGAGGAGGTTATGCTAGGCTAGGCTAGTGCACTAGCCTCGGTTGTAGGAGACCTGGGTTTGATTCCTGAGCTGCTACTAGCTTCCTCTGTGACGCCAACTAAGGCACTTCAGATTAGATTAACAAAGGAGCCTCAGGGGGAAAAATCACTGGGATTTGCAAAGCCTGAATTTGGCACCTCAGAACTGACTTCACAAAAAACCAGCCATGCTAGGTGGCTCTTGGCAAGGGAGAAGGGCGTGTGCTATGCCCTGCTCTGAGGGTATGTCTCCCCTGCCATTAGGCAGTGCCCTGGCCAGCCAAGGCTGTGTAATTGTAGGGTAGACTTAACCTGAGAGGTTTGGTGCCTAACTTGGGCTGCAGGGAGGCACCTCCCTCTGCCTGGGAGTTTCAGCAACAAGCCCTCACAGAGTGAGGTGCCTACACTGTTTTTGCAAGACATAGCGAAGAAGGATCACCTCCCTCCTAACTTTTAGCCCAGCAGCTAGGCTACTCACCTGGGGTGCAGGGAATCTGGG
Source organism: Chelonoidis abingdonii (assembly GCF_003597395.2). Taxonomy (NCBI): domain Eukaryota; kingdom Metazoa; phylum Chordata; order Testudines; family Testudinidae; genus Chelonoidis; species Chelonoidis abingdonii. The sequence continues at coordinate 8,946,257 of NC_133784.1, forward strand.
TTCAAGTCCCCCCTGCACCTAAGGGGGAGATGGGATTTGCACAGGGATCTGCCACCTCTCAGGGTTATGAGATAGCATGGTGTGGGGCTCCCCAGCTCTAAAGCTGTTCCATGAGAGAGAGAATAATTTTTTAAAGACTTTGGAGCAGTGGGACTGGGTTCTCCCACACCCTGGGAGAGTGCTCAAGCCACCAGGCTACAGAGTCATTCTCAGCACCTCAGACGATTAGAGGTATTCAGGCATCTATCTGCATCCTTCAGCACCTTTAATAATCTGGGTCTAGAAGCCTTAGCCTCTTGGACTATCCCATCTTAAATTTACCTACAAAGATTGACTCTTTTTAAAGTGAAGAACAGCCAGTGATTGCACAGATGGTAAGCCCCAGCAAGCCTTTCTCAGAATTTAATTTGCATATGAGCATTGGAAAACTAATTAAACAGCACCAGTTTATAAGAACATAAGAACAGCCATACTGGGTGAGACCAAAGGTCCATCCAGCCCAGTATCCTGTCTACCGACAGTGACCAGTGCCAGGTGTCCCAGAGGGAGTGAACCTAATAGGTAACAATCAAGTGATCTCTCTCCTGCCATCCATCTCTACCATCTGACATACAGAGGCTAGGGACACCATTCCTTACCCATCCTGGCTAATAGCCATTAATGAATTTATCTAGCTTTCTTTTATACCTTGTTATAGTCCTAGCCTTCACAACCTCCTCAGGCAAAGAGTTCCACAGGTTGACTGTGCGCTGTGGGAAGAAGAACTTCCTTTTATTTGTTTTAAACCTGCTGCCCATTAATTTCATTTGGTGGCCCCTAGTTCTTATATTATGGGAACAAGTAAATAATTTTTCTTTATTCACATTCTCCACACCAGTCATGATTTTATATACCTCTATCATATCCCTCCTTAGTCTCCTCTTTTCCAAGCTGAAGGGTCCCAGCCTCTTTAATCTTGCCTCATATGCGACCTATTCCAAACCCCTAATCATTTTAGTTGCCCTTCTCTGAACCTTTTCTAATGCCAGTATATCTTTTTATATTTTAAGTACTTCTGCCAGCCAATGAGAGCTAGAAGCGCAGATTGCTTGTGGCAGAATGGAGGAGGAACATTTGCTTTCCCCTCCTTCATGCCCTAAGTGATATCACCTCTCCTCCTTCCACAAACACAGATTCAACACACTCATTCATTAAATGGTGAATGCCAGCAAGCTTCCATTCAGGTCTGTTTCTAATCGCTGAACTGTGCTAAATAAAAGCCTGTTCACAAAATCAGCCAGCCTGGGTCAGGGGTCAAAGGTGGGCAGAGCAGAGTGCATGAGAACTTTCCTCAGCACAGGAAAAACACTTTTAATAGAACAAATCTGGCTCCCGGAGCAAGTAGCTACTCCGGAGGGCAGAAGCAGCTGCTTTTCCAGCAGCTATCAGGGTGCCTTTATGATAGCACCTATTAGCACTCGTTAGTAATAAACGCAGCCTGCATTCTTGTAGCCTTTTTAATTTGAAGAGCCAGAAATGCTTTATGAAGATGGGTCAGTGTTAACACTAGGGGAATAGCACAAGCAATTTTCTCTGAGTATTTGTTTGCCTATTGAAGTGATTTTGCTTTGGTACTTCCTCTGTGCCTCAGTTTCCCCACTTGTAAAATGATGCTGACCTCCTTGGTAAAGCAGCTGGAGATCTACTGATATATAGCACTATATTAGAGCTGGGGCTTATTACTACCAATCACTGTCTGTGCTAGTATTTTCGTTCTTATTCTGCAAATACATTATTGTTGTAAATCTTGTTTGTTAATTTCAAATGAAAAACAATGTTGAAACAGCTAAAAAAAACAAACTATATCAATCTATTTCCCTGCGTTCTTTCCCAGCCTGACCTAGTAGACCAGAAACCAATACAGAGACATTTCTAAAAGGACCTCAAAACTACTATCCACCCACCACAAATTTTTCATAGACCCAACCACAGACCATCATTTATTTCCACTACAGGCCAGAGACACCAGAATCTCACTTATCCTCCATATATATACTAAGGATTTGATTCTACCCAAGTCCAACTTCCTACTGGGCAACAAAAATGATTAGGGGACTGGAGCACATGATTTATGAGGAGAGGTTGAGGGAACTGGGATTATTTAAGTCTGAAGAAGAGAAGAATGAGGGGGGATTTGATAGCTGCTTTCAACTACCTGAAAAGGGGTTCCAAAGAGGATAGATCTAGACTGTTCTCAGTGTTAGCAGATGACAGAACAAGGAGTAATGGTCTCAAGTTGCAGTGGGGAGGTTTAGGTTGGATATTAGGAAAAACTTTTTCACTAGGAGGGTGGTGAAGCACTGAAATGGGTTACCTAGGGAGGTGGTGGAATATCTTTCCTTAGAGGTTTTTAGTAAGCTTGACAGGCTTGACAAAGCCCTGGCTGGGATGATTTAGTTGGGGATTGGTCCTGCTTTGAGCAGGGGATTGGACTAGATGACCTCCTGAGGTCCCTTCCAACCCTGATATTCTATGATTCTATGATTCTAAATGTGAACAATCAAATTGCATTGGCACAGGTGTTAGTGGAAAGCCAACTCAAAAGTGTGAGCATTTGTGCCAATGAATAATAGTGATCAGTTTTGATACAGCAATTTTCATCAGTAAGTCTCAAGCGCTTTACAGAGAAGGTCAGTCTCATTTTATAGATGGGGAAACTGAGGCACGGGGCAGTGAAGTGTCTTGCCCAGGGTGACCCAGCAAGCCAGTGGCAGAGCCAGAAATGGAATGTTGACATCCTGAGTCCCAGAGCAGTGCTCTGATCACTAGGATATATTGAATTTTAAGTTCATCCACATAAATCTTTGTGCTAGAAGTTCTTGGGCCCAATCAGGGAAGAGAATATCTCTGATTTGCAATAAATTAATCCGACCAATCACAATTAAACAAAATGGCACACATTTCAAATATTCCAACTCAATCTATTTAGTTAAAGATGTAAAAAGGATTTCAGATTAATTGGAATAAGCAGTACATCATTTAATTCAGGCTTCTTGTAACAAATCCCCTGTTTTATTAAGGGTTTGGGGTCCCCTCCCTCCCACAGTTCCTTATTAAAAGTAACCAGAAAAGGTACAGCTGGGATTTCTGTAGCCTATCAGAAGGTCAGCTCACCAGAACGATAAGGTGGCTCCTTCTCTAGACACCCTGATAGAAATGTCATAATCCCATTACAGCAGTAAAAATAACTCCCATGATTTCAGCTTCAGCCCCCTTTCCTGTGATAGCTACACCAGCTCTCTGGTTAAGAGGGCAGTCAGATTAAGAGAGGAAAGGGGGACTTTTGTGTCTCTTTCACAGGCTGAGGTCTAGGTGCCCAGCCATATCTAAAAACCTTCACCGCTCTAAAGCCCTGGTTTATGGCTTTGCTCAGAAATCAGCACAGTGGCTCTGTTTACAGTTGCCATTCCCTTTCCCAGCTTTATGTCCATGCACTGTGCCGAGCTCCTGAAGAGAGCTGGGTGGCAAATGGGTTTCCTGCCCTGTGGAAATTTGAGCTATTGAAAATGTTTCCCATCCCATATCAGGACAAAGTCACAACCTCAAAAAATGGTCACAAACCAACCCCCATTAGAAATAAGTGGTCAAAATCGAAAAATGTTTTTAAAAAACTATAATTAGCTTAAATCCTACAGGAAAAGTCATTTCAGAAAACTGGACTTCTTGGTTTCCATGGTGACATTTTCTAAACCTTGACAATTTCAAGTTTTTTGTCACATTTTTTCAGGTCAAAAAGTCAACCTTCTCCTGGCAAGTTTTGTTTTCAATGACACAGTATTTTCCAGTGAAAAGCACTGGTTAGAAAATTCCTACCCAGCTCTACTACTCAGCTGAGTAGCCCTGGCACTGGGCTTCCCAGCTCACACATGCTGTATAATTACTCAGACTGTGGCTGGCCATGCCTGGGTGTCCCAGGGAGCATGGAGAGGGGCTGCGAAGAGCCATCCCCCTTATGCTTTCCAGCAGGTGGCAGTCACATCCCAGCCCTCATGTGCCCTGAGCACATCTCCTGGGAAGGTCTAGCACACTGTCAGGGCTGGGCTACACAGGTGGAGCAGGGCGAGGGCACAGCCATGGCTCTGTCCTCCTTCCCCACTGCCCAGGTGTGTTCAGTTAGTACATGGAGAGGAGCATATGGTGCATCTGCGTAAAGGGTACCACAGGCCCCCACTGGCCTGAGCTTCCCCTCCCCCTCAATGCTCCTGGGGAACTTGGTCCAAGTAAGAGCGGTGTGGGGGCTGGGCTGACAAACTGGGTTTCTGATTTTAAATCAAGACTCCAGGCAAGTGTTTCCTCTCCAGGGTTTGACCTCTCTTGACAGCAGCCTGAGGGCTCAAAAACCAGGAGTCAGGCCCATGAAATCAGGAGATATTTTAAAAATTATTCTGATTTTTAAGCCAAATGGATTTTTGGCTCTGTATTTACCTTCCACCATTTGAGCCCTGGAGGGGTGGAGCGGGAGGATATCATATTTTCCAGCTGTACTTTAACCACAAGGGCTAGAAACTTACTCTTTTTAAATTAATGCTGAGAATCTCATAATTACATGACTCCAGAGGCTGGGGCTTTAAGAATAGAGTTACGTATTGCAGAGGTGGCAACACCTGACAGCATTTGGGGGTTTGTGACATGTCATGCCACCTGTTTTCCCCAAGTATAGAGCTGGGGACATTGGATTAGGGCAGGAGTTTTTATGTGGGTTGAGCTGTAATTCTACACAGAAACCATTACACATATATTTTTCTTGCTTTTTTTCCTCCTCAACCCTTTTCATCAATAAACTGCTGAAAAATGAGTAAATACAGCCAGAAACTATCAAGTTTTCAGTTTTGGCTAAAGAATTGTGACATTTCAGTTTTCTTCTGACCAACTGTAAGTTTCTGAGGAAAGCAAACGCTTTCTGTGGAAATTTTGTCAAAAAAACCAAGTTTTCCATAATAAAGGTTTCATCAGCCATAGTTAAGAGCCCATCTTCTCCCATTTTAGTCACTCATAAAAAGTGCATTCCTGTCTGACACAAACTATGACAAGCTTGGCATTCTATGTTCAGGTGTGTTGGGAAGGTGGGGCGCTGAACAGAACAGACAGATGGAGCTTCAAGGACATAAGACCTGGTAGCTGTGCTAAGCATCTGTCAGTAATAGATACGCCTGGATCCCTAGCAGTATGTGGGAGACAGCAAGAAAACGGCTGACAGTGTTTTCTAAAAAGGGTTGAGTGAGAGATAATTAGCCAAATGGCCTCATCCCAACTACTCCCAACAAGTCATTTGGCTGCTCAAATGAGCCCTTTTTCTTATTGTGACCTGCCTTCAAACAGATCAGGATTGTCAGAAGTTTGACTGTGATTTGACTAATGTCTCATGAAGACATACTTCAGCCTATGCCCTTCTGGTAAATGGTTTGCTGTGAATATCATTTTGTGTAGTCTCCATTTGCTTTCTCAAACTCAAGCTTCTTTGACTGGCAAGTAAGTCCCATGACATAGTACTGAAGTATAAGGCATGTGATGGGAAAACTCATGTTTTTTTTTTTAATTCAAAATTCACTTTCTGTAGCTATTATGCAATATTCACTTAAATCACTGTTTTGACAATATACTTCATCTATCTAGTCATCCATCCAAGGATCTGTTTTTTCAGAATAATCTGAGCTCCTATAGCTCCACTGACTTCAAATGGAGTTTGGGGGCCCATCGGACCTGGTACTCAATCCCTATATGGAAAAAGCTGATACTGAGAGAGACAAAGCTGAAATCAGCCACAATCTAAGTATACGATCCAGGAATGAGGGAAGCAGAAGAAAAGCTCCCAAAAAACCAACCCACCACTCTGTGTGCAAATCTCCCCGCCTGCAGTCATTCCTCAGATTCCTTGCAGGTGCAAGCAGTTGTGAGCAGCATTGTTAGCTGCTTGCTCACCATTGCCAATGTGAGGGATAATTCATCCCTCTAATTCATCAAAGACTCTCTTCGATTCTGTTATCACTTAGGGCAAAGCAAATCAGAAATAGATCAACTCCACTGAGGTCAATGGAACTACACCAGGGCAAGCAAGATCGGAATAGAGCCTGTTGCTTTATTATATGCTGGATCTCACACATCTATTCTACTAACCCTGATGCATAAACCAAGGTGCATTCTACCCATCACTGCAGCTAGAAACAAAGCTCTGTCAAGCCCTAGGAAGAATCCCAAAAACGTTAGCATACAGTATTCCCACTGACCTGCTACAGAATGAAATGGCACAGGATGGAGAGAGCCGGGTGTGCTTGCTCTAATGGCTGACTGACCGGAAAGTAAGGAAACAAGCAGAGACAGGCAGCTAGGGGACAGCAAGGAGACAGGAACAAGTTCAGCACAAATGCAGGAACCCCTGTTTCAATGCAAGACAAAGGTAACTTGAAAAGCTGCTTCAGACTCCCGAGTGAGTAAGGGCTTTATTGGGAGAGATCCCGGGGGAAACAGGCACATGTTGGAGTCAGTGCACTACAAAGAAAGCTGGCATGGCAGTTCATAGCCCCAGCACCTCTGGGCTTGCTATGTCAGTTATGAAAGTAAAAAAATTGCTTGAGCCTCAGCACCTCTTTCATTACATATTAAGCATTGGGCAAATCCACCCATATATTGCATGCACTGTATAAAAAGGGAACGGTCTGTACTGGTGAGCTAATATTGATTGTACAGAGCCACATCCAGCCCTCAGATACAAGCTCATTGTTTCTGTTAGCCAAGAATTCAGTGCGCTGCTTGTAAATGTAGGTGTATTCATGGAATAGTGCGACGCTGCAGAGCTCCTCATGGAGCCACTGGGGAGTTCTGCCCGGCCACAAAACATTTTTGTCTAGTGCATGTGGGAGCATCATTTCACTGTGCACTGGAGAATGCAAGTGTTAACAGAAGCCTTTTGCTCACCATGTTTTCACAACTCCACTTCCTGAGGATGTAATTCACTCCCCTGTGTAGAGGGCACACATAGATCCAACTTGGTATGTTAGAAGTTTTCCCACATGAAAGCCTTAAAGGAGGGCGGATGGAAAATTGTCTATCAAACACTTTTCCAGCCAAAGATCAAGTTTTCAGCTAAATGGCATTTCACAAAGATCATCTACTTTCTGTGGAAAATGTTGACTTTGTAAAAAAAAAAAGTGACCACACAACAATGGAAAATTTTCAGTTGTTAGCTGAAAACTCAGACGCTTGATTCAGAAAAACTGCCACACTGACTTATGGGAGTTGCAGCTCAGGGGCCTCGCCATGGCAGCTCAGGGAAGAGGAGATTGTGGTGCATCATGGGAGAGATAGTCCGGCCTGGTAGTGCACAGGAGAGGAGGATGAGGAACAAGGCTCCAGAACTTCCACTCCCATGAAGCAACTCTTCTGAATCAAAAAAACTGTTCAGTTTTCCTCTGAAAAATGTTGGATTTTGATTTCTCTGAAAAGTCAACATTATCTGTGGAGAAAGAGAGAAGCCATTTTCTGACTGGTTCTAGCTTAGAGGCTACACAATCACACTTCTGTCTGCGTTTTTTAATGTACTACTGTTACAGGACCCCCAGAGAGATTCCTCTCACTAAAAGAAATGGGAGCAAAACCAATTACATCTCTTCTGTCCTGGTTTGTTTACATCATGCAGTTGACAGCACTTAGTGTCTAGTCCCTGTCACCATTTTCCCTCTAGTCTTGAAGATGCCCGTCCTCCAAAGACTAACCACAGGGTTACCTTTGCACAGGGGTAATCCCAGGAAAAGCAATGGGAGTGCTCACCTGCATAAAGTTATGCATGAGGCAAAAACTCTGCAGGACCTAGACTTGAGCTAATCCATTTACTCTGTTTTTGTGGAGGAAAAGTGTGACTGTAAAACCAGGAAACTAGAAGGCGGGACTCAGGCACTCACGTAGGACCTGAAACTGCTTTAAATTCATTCTTTGGAACTAATGAAATTTCAAGTTCCTTTAATTGGTGTTTTGAATCCTTCTACCCCGGAGAGAATTTCAGCCACAAAAGTCCTTAATTAGGGCCTGATCCTGCCATCCTCACCCACACACAATACCCTCTGTCCTCAGTGGGAGCTGTGCCTGAAGGAGGACTAAATAAGGACTGTGGCCCAGATCCCCAAAGGTATTTAGGCTCCCAAATGCCTTGGAGGATCTAGGCCTCTGGGATTACACTGCTGTATATCTCACATGTGCTATCGTGCAGTGACTCAGCACTTCCCAGGGATGAAGGAGAACATCCACTGCCATTGCCACCTACTGGTGAGATAGTAATGGGGCAGGTCGCCCTCCACCCAGGCATTCCCCCCTTTCTCACTATACTTCATACCCTGTGGAGATCTTTCCTTTTAGCAACTCAGCTTGCCAGCCAGGTCACATGTTCAAGTCCACTCCTTTCAGGGTGCACATGAGTTCAATGATAGGGAAGTCCTCAGAAGCCAGCAAGGGCTCCAGGGCTTCTCCCTGGTGTCAGGGGGCCTGGACTCTTGTACATTCAGGGCCTTCCTCAGCTAGGTACCACATGAAGGGATGGGCTTCTGGCATTGGCTGCTCTTTAGCGGTTGGTAGAGGAGTCTGGGCCCACCCTTTCCACCAGGCGTCAATCCAGGGCCCAATGGTAGGCAGCTAATCCTTGCACCTTGGGGTGCTAGCAGCTGCTTCCCACCAGTGACCTCTCTGCTCTCAGGGTACAGCAAATAATTGAACACAAAAATGAAGTTTCTGACCTTCAAAAAGTCACCAGTCCCTCCTGTGCTCAGGTCAGTATCATCCAACCTCAGGAGATCCTACACTGCTCCTTCCAAGCAGCTCAGAGCACAGGTCAGCTCACCTCCCCTGCCTGCCTGCCACTGAGCACCTCTGCTTCCCTTTTTGTGCTTCTCCCCCAGCTTGTGCAGGCTTTTCAGGCGCAATGGGGTGGGGCCTCCTAGCCCCAGACCCACTCCTTAACCCTTTCTTCTCCGGTGTGGGGTTTGTATACCCCAGCGCACTAGGTTATTGTGCAAGTGGCAGATTTACATTATATTGTCCCTGGTTAGCTTCCTACTGCATGTAAATGTAATGTTGTATGCAGTGTCCAGGGGCCTGACAATTGTCTCATTTACACTGCAGTAAGTGGGGGAGGGATAGCTCAGTGGTTTGAGCATTGGCCTGCTATTTGGGGATTGGTCCTGCTTTGAGCAGGGGGTTGGACTAGATGATCTCTTGAGGTCCCTTCCAACCCTAATAATCTATTATTCTAAGTGCAAAACTAACTATTACTTTTGTTTTACACTCATACAACAGAATAACATATGCAGAACTCTTTTTTGTTGAGTAAAAATCCACCCTGACTATGACCTTGAACATCAAGTTTCAGCTTGAAATTTTATGGCAAATTAAACCTTAAGAATTTTGGGCGAAAGACAGCCCCAATGAAGTCAATGGGAATTTTGCCTTTAACTTTGGCAGAACCAAGATTTCACACTGGATTGGTACTGAAGATGCTACAATAACCTTAACTTTAGTTGCACCACCCAACAACATAGGTGCTTAGATCCTAAAGTGATAGGCACCTTACCATAAGTGGATGAATAGATGGATGGACAGATGAATATTTTTATTATTTGTAGGATCCTCTGTCATGGATCAGCACCCCATTGTGGGGGGCAATAAACACATTAGATAGATAGATAAGATCCTGTATAAACTGTCCTGAGGAATATTTATTTCTGATGAATTCCTTTGAAGTCAGCAGAGTTACTTTAGGAATGAATTTAGACCCTTGAATGTCTGCGTCTTGACTTCTCCCTGCCTGAGGATGAAAGGACAATGCAGCTGTGGCAATTCACACCAGCTGAGGAGCTGGCCCTCTGTGTGTCTGAATGATTAAAATTTCCTTATGTATTATCCATTACAAATGTTTGAGTTGCTCAGCTACTATAATAAAGGGTGCAGTCTAGAGCTAGCTAGCTATTAATAAAATATGTATTTTCTATATGAAGCTGAACTGAGTGCAAATAGCTTACAAAGATCACAAGCAAAACCATCTGAGAGCACAATACTAGAGAGACAGCAAATCATTTGGGAAAATGCTTGGGAAACAAGAATAACTTAGGTTTAGATTTAAATAGGACCAAAGAATCAGGAGCAAGGGGGTGCATTCCAGCAAGTCAGGCAACATGCCAGCCCTCCAGTGTGTCTCAGTTCTGATCTAGTGAGCACAGGGCCAGAATAATGCCTAGGCACCATAAGTCCATGCTAAAGACCCCAGCTCCTGCAGTCAGGTAATCACCTCAGACTCTCAGATGTCATTGTTGTTTTTTTTTTAAATATGGATCTAGGGCTTGTGGTTGGGAAGGAAAGCTTGAAAACATGACCTGAGTGTAACTGATGCAGCAACATATGCCTGAGTCTGCAGAGAGCCTGAAACAACAGCCCTGGGAGGACTGACTCTTCCATTCATCTTAGTGCTCTGGGTAGGTCCATGCTGATACCCTAGCAAGGAACTCTGCAAGGCAGGTAGTGTTCTTATTACTGTTAACTGGTAGGTTTATTCAGCGGTGGACCTGTTAAGACACACATTTTTATGCTAGGTGCCTAAAGTAAGGCCTGCCAGGTGCCTGAAGAGATTAGAATGGCCTTTTATTCAGAGGTGCTGACAGCCCATCCTAACTGTCAAACTCACTACAGAGGTCAATGCAAGGCAGCTTACGTTGACCTAACTGTAAGAGTCTACACCAAAATTTCATTCCTCCCAAAGAGGTGTAGAGTCAATCTCGATGTAGTTATTTTGAAGTGGTGTCAGTGCAGACACTACGTTGCTTAAATCAACTGTTTCTGGCTTTCAAAAGCTGTCCCACAATGCCCCATACTGACAGTATAATCAATACAAACGATCCTGGTGAGGACGTGCACTGCTGACATAAGAACCAAAGTGAAGACTGTCACAATCAATGTAATTACTGTAGTGTCAGTATGCCAACCTAAGTTAGGTCAACTTAATTTTGTAGTGTAGGCATGCCCTAAGAATTGAGGAAATAGACCAAAGCCCTTGGTCTAGTCAAATCAATGCTGCTAAATCCAGTCTCCAGCTGCTGCCATTGGGCTTAGGCCTGCAAGGAGCCAAGAGACCCCAGTGGGATTTCAAGGGAGGCAGCAGCACATTGTGGAATGATGCCCAAAGTTTGGGCAAGTTGCTGTTGACATTGAGGGCCTGGTTTTGGCTGATCTTGCCTGGTTCTCTATATGGGCAGCATTTCAGGAGGAGGAGATCCTCTAATTTCCCCCTGTTCTGAGTGGAAACTGGGATTTGTATCTCTGTCAAAATTATTATTTGTATGACAGTAGCAGCCAGAGACTCCTAGTGAGATTGAAGCCCCGTTGTGCTGGGTGCTGCACAAACACATGATAAGAGATATTCCTTGCTCCAAAGAGCTTGCAGGCTAAACAAACAAGACAGGCGAAGGGTAGAAGAAAGGAGTTCTTATTGTCCCCATGTATGAAATCTTACTCAACTTCACTCACTAATTCTGTGGGGAAGTCAAGAATGGATCCTACAGACGCAGGCCAGTGCTGAACCACAAGACCAAACTTTCTCTCTGAATGCTGTGCAACACTGTGGAGCGGAATGAAGTCTAGTAACACTTCAAAGACCTATGAACGTTCTTAACTTTAAGCAGGTGAGCAGTCCCATTGATGCCAATGGGATTAATCACAGTGGGCCATATTTGTGAAGGGTTTTAGTTGCCTAAGTCTCATTGGGAGTTAGGCTCCTAAATATCTTTACACAGTAGGCCAGATTTGTAAAGTTACATGTGTGCATAAGTTTTTGTAGGATTAGGGCCACAAGTGCAAAAGTGTAGCACAGCAGGGGCTGCGAAATGGGAACACTGGTTATTTTCTATTTATTTTCCGCACCAGAGCTTTCATACACTCTATTCCGGTGTCCACTGGCTGTTCCTTAAAAAAGAACAAAAAAGAGGAGGTGGGGACAAAATTGAACCATGGAGTAAACAGTTTGGAAGCCAAATATAATTGGCTGGTGAACACACATTGTGATTCATGAGGGGAAAGCTTATTTTAAACCCATGGAGTCGTGAAGCAAGGACAGCCATGCTGTCAACTTCCTGTGGAAAACAAAAGCCAAGGGTGAGCTCGAAGCCGCACAAGCGTGCCAGGACAATGGGGAGAGCATTACCTCAAGCCTCCAGTATGCGGCTTAGTAGCTCTTATGATATTTTCATAGCCAGGCCGTTTATTTTAATATCAGGTGCCAATGATTTGAAGTTGTCTCACTCCCAGGGGTTCTCAGCACTAGACAGAACTTTCCTATTCTGGATAAAAATATAACATGTAAGCCCACGATTGCCTATTCTTAATGCAAAGAGCATTTAGCTTTGTATAATGCCTATGCATTGAGAGGGGTTTTCAAACCAAGGAAACACAGAATAAATACATTATTGTGTTTGCATTTCGGTACCATCTCCTTGGGAAAGACAAGTATGCCTCTGGGAACAGTGCCCTCGACCAGCAGCATTGCATCAGGGTCTAATGTACCTGTGAGCCATCCGGAGCCACTCACCCTGACCCTTGTGCCCGTGATGAATCCCATTGACTCTGATGAGATTCTGTGTGGATGCAGGGGTCTGCATTGTGTATCTTGATGAAAAAGCAGGGCCTAACACTAGGGTGACCAGATATCCCGATTTTACAGGGACAGTCCCGATATTTGAGGCTTTTTCTTATCTAGCCTATTACCCTCCAACCCCTGTCCCAATTTTTCACACTTGCTGTCTGATCACCCTACCTAACAGATCAATGACAATAGTGACCTGTAGGAAAGACAGGATATGAGACTAGGCAGACACATTGCTTTGCTGTGTCTCATTCACAAGGCCTGATTCTACTCTACCTTACACCAGCTCCATTCACTGACTTAGCTACATGCCCACAGTTACTGCATTATGTTTATTTAAGAGTTTCTTTATAGTATAAATTATGTGGAAGCCACATGCTTTCTTCACTGCAGGTCTCTATATCTAACACCCTCTCTGGTCCCTGGTGTACAAGGCCAACATCATCTCTCCATCTGAATCCCTCCTTGCAGCCCTCATCTTCCATGGGCTGTATCAGTATTAACCCACTGTCTGAAAGGAAAAACCTCAACAATCCCCATGGGGCGGAAAGAAAGAACCATATGTGAAAGGTGTCAGTCATGTGACTTTCTGCACTTGTGGAAGGTACCAAGATACTCCAGTGTTGAGGATGGGAGAAGAACCTGAATTGAACCGAAAGCTCCTCATGTGATTCTCCAAGGAGTTTCTGCCAGCCCATGAAGATGGGCTGGAGAGTGTAAACAACCTTCTGCTCCTTGGACAAAAACTCATAAGATTATTGCCCACTCTAAATTAGCCAGAGCAGCAGCTCATTCATCTTACACAAAGCAGATGTAATTCTACCTGCTGCATGGTTGAACGTAGTTTGGATCAGAAAAGTACCACATCATGCACGTTTTCATTCTGCTAACGGATCATACTCAAACACCTATTAGGTGTATCCAGCCTTTCACCTAGTGTCTCTTTTGTTCTGGTCTGGCTAACCCCATTGAACAGCAGTAACTCCACCTAAACATCAGAGGCAAAGTACGAAAGGGTGAGTGTTTTTAATTCTGCCAGCTTTGGGGACACGATCCCATTATTCAGAGGACTGGTGGCCTTGCAGTACATTTCTCAAGGACACACTCCAAGTATGAATATTTGAACCCAGCTTCGATTTTAGTTAGAAGATGTGTCACAATGGAATGCAATAACTGCATGCGGAACCAATGGACAGAAGGCCTGAAAGCAAAAAGCCTTGTGGGGAAATGGGCTCATGACACAAAACAACAAACAGAATGTCTGACAAGTTCTGAAGCAGATTCCAGACACACATAAAGGCAGAGCCATTCTAAACACAGGAATGGGACCAGATGAGCTGATTTCAATGGTTTATTGTAAGAAAGTGCCATAGATTGGCCAGATTAAAATCCGTATGGAAATATTTGTACAGATTGTGCCTCACTCAGCTTCCTGTGTGACGTGCCTACTGGGCATGACTACATGAAACAGTGAGCCTGGGTTTTCCTTTATTTATTAGGATTTATAACTCCTAGTGCTCCTTCCCCTTTGCATATAAATGTCTGGCTCTGCCTCAGGACCACTCTGAACCCCAAGTGAAAGAAAAGAATGGTAAAGCAACAGGTTGAGTGGATGAGCCTACGGCGAAGTTTCTGGGTGAGATCCTGTGCTGTGCTACTACAAGGTGCAACACAGAAATCATAACCTAGGCACTGTGGGGAAAATAAGTGGTTTTAGGCCACCTTTTTAGTGCCCCCAGTCCTAAGCTGCTCCAGGGGCTGGAGCAGGGTTGGCACCTTTCTCCTCCTAAGTCCAAGCCAGGATTATATATATATATATATTTGTCTCCAATATAAGTATCTCTCCAACTGCTTCAGGCTATTTTCACATGCAAAAAAAATCTCCCCAGTGGGGGATATGTGGTAAGGATTTGAAACATATTCTCACAAAAGAACCGATTGATGAATTATTGCTAGAACCAATCTCTGAAGCGCTGGGACTGGGAAATCCAATTCTCATCATAGGGTGCAGCAATTTATTATTAGCTCCAATGCAGATAAGATCAGGGCCCCAAGGTGCTAGTGACTGTACAGATGGCCCTTGTCCCAAAGGAGCTATGATCAAAGTAGACAAGGGGTGAGAGAAAGGGAGTGCTATTATCCCCGATTTCACAGGGGGAGAATTGACTCACCCAAAGTCACACACTAGGGCCCACATTGTGGGAGGCATTTAGAGGTCTAACTTCTGGGCTTAAGCCTGCAGCAGATCAGGGAACTGAACCCCCCAGCTGCTAGGTCATAAAAACAACCATACTGGGTCAGACCAAAGGTCCATCTGGCCCAGTATCCTCTCTTCTGACTCGCCAATGCCAGGTGCCTCAGAGGGGATGAACAGAACAGGTAATCATCAAGTGATCCATTCCCTGTCGCCCATTCCCAGCTTCTGCCAAACACAGGCTAAGGATACCATCCCTGCCATCCTGGCTAATAACCATTGATGGACCTATCCTCCATGAACTTATCTAGTTCTTTTTTGAACCCTAAAGTTCTTGGCCTTTTCAACATCCTCTGGCAAGAAGTTCCACAGGTTCACTGTGTATTGTGTGAAAAAATACTTCCTTTTGTTTATATTAAATCTGCTACCTATTAATTCCATTTGGTGACCCCTAGTTCTTGTGTTATGCCATTTGGGACCCTGTTCTTGTGTATGAGAGTACAATAACACTATTCTTATTCACTTTTCTCCAAACAGTCATGATTTATAGAACTTCTATATATATCCCTCCTTAGTCATCTCTTTCACAAGTGAAAAGTTCCAGACTTATTAATTTCTCAACTTATCTTGTAGCCATTCCATATGACCCTAAATCATTTTGGTTGCGCATTTTGCTGACTTGTTTCAATTTGAGATGGGACGACCAGAGTCAGTCACGCAGGTATTTAAGATGTGGGCGATACCATGGATTATATATATAGAGCAATATCGAATAATCTTTCTGTCTTATTATATATCCTTTCTTAATGATCATCGCAACATTCTTTCGCTTTTTTTGACCACTACACTGCACCACTGAGTGGATAATTTCAGAGAGGAAACTATCCACCAATATGCACGTATTCCAAGATTTCTTTACTTGAGTCGGTAACAGCTAATTAAGAGGACAGGTAAAAGCTCTTCAGGATTTTTCAGTTTGGGAAAAGAGCAACGATTAAGGGGAGATATATAGAGGTATATAAACCTACTAGAGTGAATGTGGAGAAAAGCGAATAAGGAAAAGTTATTTACAATTGTTCCCATAATATAAGACTAGACGGAACCAAATGAAATTAAAGGGCAGCCAGTTTAAAATTAAATAAAAGGAAGTATCTTCACACAGTGCACGGTCAACCTTGCTTGAAGAGGTTGTGCAGACTAGACTATAACAGGTTTAAAAAGAGAACTGGGATAAATATTGGAGGTTTAGTCCATAATGGCTATACCAGGATGGGTAGAAGAAAAGATGTCCTAGCGTCTGTTATCAGAGGATGTGATGGACAGCAGTAAGAAGAGATCACTGATCATTACCTGTTAGGTCACTCCTCTTGAGCAACCTATGCATTGGGCACTGTTGGTAGACAGATACTGGATGGATGGACCATGGTCTGACGCAGTTATGGCTTGTCCTTATGTTCTTCATTTAGACCCATCATTTTATATGTAGTTGGGATTAGTGTTTCAGTGTGTGCATTACTTTGCATTTATCAACATTGAATTTCATCTGCCATTTTGTTGCCCAGTCACCTAGTTTTATGAGATCCTTTTGTAGCTCTTCACAGTCTGCCTGGGACTTAACTATCTTGAGTAGTCCAGTGCCTGAACCTCAAGACATTCCTCCTCCTCTGCAATGGAAAGAAATGGTGAGCTTTTTCTTCTGGGAGCCCTTGCAAGGAAATGTATTTGCAGATAGTGAAACTTTTACAGGCCTTTTCCCCACCATGAATTTAGTTTTGGAGACTCTGTTAGTGACAATGCTGAAAAACCCCTCCTAACCACCACAATTGAATTACAGATTTGTAGGATATCCATCCCCTTTCTGAGCATTTTCCAATGTTTCTGTAATTTATAGAGTCAATGGAAATAATTTGAAAATGATAAAATGATTATGTTAAAAGTTTTTCTGTTGTTTTTTAAAAAAAACAACAAAGCAATCAACTTTGACTGCATTTATCGGCATTGCTATGGGAAATGTTTCTTTCATGACCCAGGAAATAGGAAAGCTGCTTCACAGTTACATGTTTTAAAAATAATTATATATATGTTTCTGTTTTATGTTGCTATAGGGTTATTTCCTAGCATGTGGTTTGTGCATTCCTGTAATTGTCTTATTAGACCACTTTGGGTTTCAAATAGCACCTATATTACAATGTTTATGATGTTTGCTTTGGAAGGAATTGTGCGACATAGAAACATATGGATTACTTTTTCATATATAAAAAGTACCCAGTAAAAAGCTGGCTTTAATTACAGTATTACCATATATATGCACTCAATGTTCATTATTTGGATATTCACATATTTAGGACATTAGATGCATCTCTGCTTTTTGTTAGTTCAGATATAAATCCACACCACCAGAAATATACACATTTCTGCTGCAAATTTGTTTATGTAAACATTTAGGATCTTAAGAGAGGTGGAATTAGTTGTTATTGCAATGGATAAAAGGATTAAAAGCACAATTCTCCTTTCCGATCTTCTTTCAATTAGCTGATCTCCCCTCCAATAGTCTGCACGTCTATTCTATTCAGACTTTTATACTGTGCCTATCACCGTCCAGCTGTGATTACATGACCTGATTAGCATCTGCCACATGTGGTTCTTTCTCTGTTCCACTCTTCAAATGGAACATTGTATATGGCCTTTCTAAAATAATAACAACAGTACCATTTAGCTCTTTAGAGGGCACTTTTTATCAGTAGGTCTCAAAGCACTTCACTCTCTTTTAAACGTATTTATCCTCACAACACACACCTAGAAGATATTATTAGCCTCATTTTTAGAGATAGGGAACTGAGACATAGTGAGGCAAAGTGACTTGCCCAGAGTCATGCAGAAAAATCTGCGGTAGAGCAGGGATTTGAACTCAGGTCTTAGGCTACTGCTCAGGCCCCCAACCATCCTGCCTCAATGTATTGCCAATAGATATTGTGCTGTGTGTCTATATTGAGGACTAACCAGAGAAGTGTGCCTTGCACTGGCAATGTGCAGCGGTGGGTGGTCCTTGGTTCCTGTTAGAGTTCATGCTGTGGTTTTGGACTGGCCCCCAGAAAGAGCTGAGTCCTGCACAAAAGAAATTCTGCCCTTATGGGAGACAGTTCCCTTGTAACAGAGTTGAGACCACTGTCCTCATCCCAAAGCTTTAGTCAATCGTTTAGCTATCCCTGGCTCATACTGTTCAGCACCTTGAAGATGGGGCCTGTGATCTTGAACTTGCTGTGTTATTCTACAGAGAGCCAACATAGTGAGTGGAGGCATTTCCAATGTGAATGGAGAGCTGAATGCCAGACTGGTCTAATATAGCTGGGGTCTCCATTCCAACTGATGGAGGGCATCCAGACTGGCACCTGCTCAGGATGTGGATGTGACATAAGTCACACGGCACTCTTTCAGCTCCCTGGTACGACGACTGAAAGTTTCATGAACAAGCAGAGTGAAATGTAAAAGACTTAGAGATGGCAAAGCAAGCCATCAGGGAGCAGACCATTTGCTAAATGGTCATGGCAAATTAATAAAAAGGATTGTGAAGGCCATCAGATTCCCAATTTATACTCCAACGAATGCTACTAAGTACTTGTTTGCAGTATTAATACAGCTTTAGTTTTGGGAACCCATGGATATCAACATCCCCAGGTCAAACTCAACCAGGGAAAACATGCTATCTGGAGCCAGCAGCAGCTGTACTCAAAATACTCAAAGAAACCAGCTGGAGCTTATTCACAGATTCCAAGGTCAGAAGGGACCATTGTGATCATCTAGTCTGATCTCCTGTGTAACACAGGCAGAGACCTGCCCCAGAATAATTCCTGTTTGAACTACAGCCTATATTTTAGAAAAACATCCAATCTTGATTTTAAAGTTGCCAGTGATGAAGAATCCATCATGACCTTCTGTCAATTGCTTCAGTGGTTAGTTAGTCTCACTGTTTGAAATGAGTCTTGCAATATTTGTTCTCCTTAAAACCCCAGCCCTGGAGTCATGTGATTATATGAAAATCTCAGCATTCATGTAAAAAAAGAGTAAGTTTCCAGCCCTTAGGGTTACAAAGTAAAGATGGAAAACGTGACACCCTCCTGCCCAGGCTCTAACACCAGAAGGCAAATGAAAAGGGCTCTGTATCTGTTATTTTTTAAAAGATCATGATTTCTGAGGGCCAGACTCAGAGTTTTTGAGTCCTCTGGCTGCTTCTAAGAGATGTTCAGCCCCAGAGAAGAAGCACATGCCTGGAGTCCTGATTTGAAATCAGAAGCCAGTTTGTCAGCCCTGAAGCCCCACCCTACCCCACCCCACACAAGAATCCCCTTGAAGGGAGCTAGACCTTAGAACCATCCTCTCTTACTTGGACCAAATTCCCCAGAAGCACTGTGGTGAGGTGAGGCGCTCAGGCCAGTGGGGGTCTGTGATGCCCTTGAAGTGGATGCCCCATGTGCTTCTCCTTTTGTGCTGGTACAACTCAGCTAGGGAGCGGAGAAGGAGAACAGAGTCATGGCTGTGCTCTCACCCTCCCCCCCTGGAGCCCTGTCAGCATGGAGGTATGTTCAGGGCACATAAGGTTAGAGAAATTAAAGGACAAACCCATCTTCTACCAATGTGGGTTACATGACTATTGTGGCCACTAGATTTGTGCAAACATGGTCCCATTATTCATATCCCCCAAATTCCCTCTCTCATCTGGCCTCTGTGAACCTGGAGCAGAGCCTTGTAATCTGGATGGTGAGTCCCTTTACAATTGACTTCTGCAATGCAATGTAATTTGGCAGTGCAGTTGCACTGGGGGCCTTCAACAATCTCTAGGCTACTGGTAAATTCAACCTAATGTGGATTAAAGATTGCTGTTCCTTTCACTGGAGTATCCCCATGCAGATATAAGACTGGCAATGTAGAGTTATGTCTAGTTTGATGTTACACAAAACATGTCAGATTTGTCCCCTCCCCCCACCACCACCCCTCACCATTGTGGCTGGTCCACATAGGAGCTTTATGAAGTTGTTGTTGCTGCTGCTGCTTTCAAACACTACAGGGTGATAATTTTAGCACTGTAGATCCTGGGTTCAAATCCCTGGGACTGTCCAAGTGGGGTTAGTTATAGGTTCACATTGCTCTATGAACTCCTCTGGGTACTTCCTGGTTTACTAATGATATCCTAGGGTGACAACATAAGTCTTATTGCACCCCATACCGTTTGGGAGAGAACAGAAAGATGAATTCTGAGATGCCTCTCTAGTGAAGTCAGAAGCATGCAGAGGAGGCAAAGAATCTTTCTGAAAAGCAAGGACAAATTTATTCTGGGCTGAATGGTTCTCCAGAGCCATAGCAGGGTCATTATTATGCATAGAAATCGCAACATGTCAATTTCCCTTCTTGCTTTGCAGTTCACCTTTGAGATATATGGCAAATCATGATGTTGATCATTTAGTTGCAGCTATCAAATATTTTCAGAGGCAAAAACAATATCACAATGAACATTGTTTCTACTGCAGCTTGATGACTCAGTGGAAATGTAAAATGAAAAATGACAGACCAGTACTAGCGGCCGATATTGTGGTTTGAGAAAGACTTTTTCCCCTGCCAAGGACGGAATTCCAAGGCACCTCTCAGCTTTTTTATTCTATGTTCGAGCTGCAAACTGCAGAACACTCAGAACCCATTTAGCCAGGAAAATCAATGTGATGGACTTTGGGAAGAAAGGTTTCCTTTTGCTTTTATGCCACATAAAGAGTTGAAGGACTTTTTATATATGCGTGTGCATTTTAACTTTACTGGAAAAGCTCTTTTCGGGGAAAATGAAATACAGGTCACATAGTTTGATGCTCTATATGCCCAGTGGGCCTGTATAACCTTTGTATGGGATTACTGGTTCTTAGTGCTCCCAGGTCAGAGCACACCAGCAATCACACAGCTAACAATAATCTATGTGGGAGACAAATTAGTGATTTGTTGTGTTTGTTGTCACACAGCAGGAGCTGCTCAAAACGTCCTTGGCAATAAGAAATCTGATCTCAACACCTGAGGATCTCTTGTATTTTAATTTGTAAAGTCTCAGCTCCTGGCCAAGACTATCTGGTGCTGCCTTGCGCTAAGAATGTCTCACACTGACTGTAAATGAGTGTTGCTATTTCATGGACCTGTGGAAGATCAAAGCCAATGGCAAAGCTCTCTTTGGCTTCAATGGGAGAAGGCCTAGGCCAACAATGAGCACTTCTGCAAATCCTACCCCAGGAGTCTGCAGATGAAACCCTGGCTCCATTGCAATCAGCAGTAAAATTGCCATTGATTTCACTGGGGCTAGGATCCACCCCCTGAGTTCTAATCTAGGCTCAGATATGTCCATCCTCCCTCCTTCCGTGGCCTAGGTAAATCTCTTACTTGCCCTCTCTCTGCTTCTGTTCCTCCAGCTGTCAGTAGGAGGTGCTATCCTCCCTAGCAGTTTCTGTGAGAGGGAATTAGTTTATGAAATACAACTTTAATCGTATTTCTTATTATTCGTTAAAAAAATTGACCAGAAAAAAAGATTTGATTGGAGAATATGTTTGTAAATAAACTTTCACTTGCCAACATCCACAGAGACCTTATTGTTCATTCACTAGTGGGTTATACTCCACATACTCACGAAGGTGTTTTTACTAATCCTGAAAGTTTCAGGAACCTTATTCATTCAAAGAAATCACAGGAGAAAGCGAGTTTTTCAACATGGCCAATCTGTGTGCAGAATCAAATGTCATGTGACACACCAGGAATGATAAATAGTGAACGGTAGGAATGAAAAGGGTGCAAATAACTCAGATGCTGAATATTTTTCATCCATAGTTCTCAATAAGGCTTTACCAACAATGAAAAGAGTCACTGGAAATCAGGATTGACTCCCAGACTATTAGCTAACAAAGTCCCAAAAGGCAGCATTCATAATTACGATTCCTAATGAGTTGTTTGAGAAGCTCTATTACTTACTGCAGTGGTCCCTAACCTTTTCCGGGTAGCGGGCATTGGATGACAAGCCACAGAGGACTGTGGCCGGTGGACAAGCATCTGCTGAAATGCTGCCAAAAATCGGCAGCATCTCGGCGGATGCTTGTCCGCCAGCCAGTACGCGGGCACACATAGATGCTCCGGTAGCCACCATTGCACCCGCGGTCACCACATTGGGGACCACTGACTTACTGAGCGCCATCTACATGCAGGACCCTGTACCAAACACAGAGTAGGACATGGCTCCTGCCCCCAAGAAGCTGGCATTGTAAGGCTAGACCCTGGCTACCACACTGGGGTTTCAGAAAGGAGCTCATTTCCTTGCATAGCTGAACACTGGGCAGCCAGAACTCTTCTGCTCACGTTCCTTGATGGCATGCAAAGCCCTCTCAGTGCAGTGGTCTAGTAGCAGCTGGGGCAGAGACTGATGAGCCTGCTACAGTCTTGCTTAAGAGAGGTGGGTCTTTTAGCTCAAGCAGTGGAGACTCATGCTTAAAAATTGAGAGATCCCAGTTTCAGCTCCTGCTGCTCTGGAGCACCTAAGGGTGCAGTGTTACATCAGGGGAAGGCTAGGGAGGTGTAAGTGCTGCTTCTAGCCTGTTCCCTGTAGTGTCCCTGAAGGTTCTGACTGCTTCCAGCCCGTGATACAGGAGCAGGGCCCTTCCACATCCCCCTAGCAAATGCACACAGCGCTGTGCAAGCTGCAAATCATTCCAGTGAACTGAGGCCTCGGCATTGACACTGGTATTAACTAGAGCTGGACAAGTGTTTCTTGTAAAAGTTATTTTCAAAGACACTTGCCAGCTTCAAGACAACTCAGAAAGCCTCTTCCATGTGACACTCCTTGTGAGCGTATGGAAAAGGAGGCACTTGTGCCTCTGAGACCCCATGAAGTGTAACAGATTAAAAAAAGGGTGGAAGCTGGGAGGTCCTGAGTTCTGCTCCCCCCTTCTGTCACTGACTGGCCTTAATAACACTTTGTGCTTATACAAACACTGCCCCCTGCTTGCCTTCACAGTTCCCATGTCTCAGATTACAGACAGCAGGGCTTCCAACTGCAGCCAGGGTTCCACAGTGAACATGTGTTTCCAATGTGTACAGGGAACATGAGGAATCTCACTGTATGAAGTTGTCAAGGCATGAATCCAGAGCGACCATCAGGGTGTAATTCCCAGGCTAATAACAGAGGATGCACACGTTAGTGTGATGCTGAGGCACTATCTAGTGATTAATGGCTGAGCCTGAGAAGTCTACAATCAGGCACAGTTTAGGTAAGCATCGTGCCTCCAAATGAGTATGATTAACTGAACCATAGCCCATTCTCTGAATTTGCTGGAATTCCCTAATTGGGCTGGACAGCTCATAAAAACCAGTCTCTCCTGCAATTTCTAGTACTTCCCGCCCTGCTTGGCTTGACATACAGTAACTCCTCACTTAAAGTCGTCCCGGTTAACATTGTTTCATTATTACATTGCTGATCAATTAGAGAACATGTTCATTTAAAGTTGCACAATGCTCCCTTATAACACTGTTTGGCAGCTGACTGCTTTGTCCACCGCTTGCAGAAAGAGGAGCCCATTGGAGCTAGCTGGTGAGGGCTTGGAACCAGGGTGGACCAGCCGCCCCCCTATTAGCTCCCCACTCTCCTAAGTTCCCTGTGCAGCAGCCGCCCAGCAGGCTACCAATTGCCAGCAGTTCTGCTGTCCCTCCCTCCACTGCCATGTGCTTCTCCTGCCAGGGCGGGTGCAAGAATGTTTCATGCCCTAGGCGAAACTTCCACCTTGTGCTCCCCTCACCCTCCAAACCCTGTGGCGCTTTCCGCTCCCCCCCCCCACCCCAGATGCCCCTTGCAGCAGCTCCCCCCTCCGCTCTGAGGCCTCCCTCGCCCGCAAGTCAGCTCCTCCTGACCCGGGGAGCCAAGCGGCAGCTTCCCGCCCCAGCTGACCTCTGCTCCGCCTCCCCCCTGAGCACGCTGTCACTACTCCACTTCTCCTGCCTCTCAAGCTTGCGGCGCCAATCAGCTGTTTGGCACCACAAGCCTGGGAGGGAAAGAAGCAGAGCAGGGCAGCATGCTCAGGGGAGGAGGTGGAGCAGAGGTCAGCTGGGGCGGGGAGCGGTTCCCCTGAGTGCCGTGCCCCCCGTTACTTGCTGCACGCAGCCCTCCCCATGTCCCCCTGCCCCAGGTCCCTCCACCTAAATGCCAACGACGACCGGGACAGCCGAAGATCCAGCCGCTGCAGTCGCCGCTGAAGGATCCAAAATGCCGCCTCCCAAATGCTAGTGCCCTAGGCAACCGCCTAGTTGGCCTAAAGGGTTGCACCGGCCCTGGCTCCTGCCTTCTGCCTTAGAGCTACTCCCAGGAGCATCCTGCTTGGTGAACAGGGAAGGTAAGAGGTGAGCTACTGTCAGGGTTTTCCCCTCCCCTCTGCTCCTGCCCTCCACTTACTCTATCTCCATAGAGCGGGGGGAGAGGGAAGGGGGTAAGATGACATGACAGGCTCAGGACAGAGGGGGCTTGCTGACAGCAGCTTCTGTCTCAACTTGGTGATTTACTTAAAAAGGCAATATACTTAGAGTGGGGTCAGTGTACTTAAAGGGGAAATGCACATCTCTCTCACACAAGATGTCTCTGTCTCTGTCTGCCATGCTGTCTCCCACCCTCCATTGATGCTGCCTTGTAGAGTGTGAGCCTACATTAACAATGTGTTAACCCTTGAAGGCTCCGCCAGGTACTAGTTCATCATTTAGCAATAAGGCATTCCCTGGGAAATATCCCACCCTCTGACTTCATCACCGCATCACAATCATCATCTCTGTGTACAGTATTAAATTGTTTGTTTAAAACTTATACTGTGTGTATATCTATCTATTGATCGATAGATAGATATAGATATAGTCTTTTGTCCAATGAAAAAAATTTCCCTGGAGCCTACCCCCCCGCCCCCCACTATTTACATTAATTCTTATGGGGAAATTGGATTCGCTTAAGGTCATTTCACTTAAAGTTGCATTTTTCAGGAATATAACTATAACGTTAAGCAAAGAGTTACTGTACTGAGTGATCAGCCTTTATGGTATGTCTGATCCCAGTTGTTCTGAAACCCAAGGAGAGCGGCGTGAATAGAAATTGGGAAAAATGTAGTGAAAGGGAATAGTTTCTCTCTCAAGTTGACAGAGAGGAACCACTGCCTGTCCCCTGGTGAGTGAAGCTAGAAAGCCCACACCTGCCTCATTGGAAGTGTGGGCTTGGGACAGGAAATACAAAAGGCAGGCCCTGTAGCTCGGCTGGTCTGGAAGCACTAAGGGAGACAGACATTCCTTACCCGCTGCTGGAGAAAGAACCTGAAGACGACCTCAGCTGTGCCGAGGACTTCCCAGACCTACCAGAGCTGCTAGACATCCCAGATGCTGAGGAGCTGCTGGTAGTGCCACTGGCAGTATACCCTGGAGAGATGGAGGATGACCCTGGGATCCAGGTACGCTCCAAGGAGAGGGGAGAGGATGGCAGGGGAGGGAAGGAAGTAGCCCAGGGACAGCTGACTGCATTGCTGCCTGAATCCAGGTCAGCGTGTTGCGGCTATATTCCCTGCTGACCCAGTGCCAGAATAATCCACCACTGTTAGGGCCCTGGGCTGGGACCTAGTGGAGTAGGGTGGGTCTGCATCCCTCTACCCCCTGCTGCCAACCCCACCCCAGGAGACCTGTATCAGTCTACTGCCCACCAGGGCTAAGACATTAGACCCTAGACTGGTTACTGCTCTGTCCTGCCTGAGGGCCAGAGCCCCAGAGACTGAGTACTGCCCAGCCCAGCTCAGGGGGCTGAGGCACCAGAGACAGCTAATTTCCCCCTTTTCAGATTGCCTTTCTAGGAACAGGACAGTGAGGGGGGCACAGCCTTTCTCCAGGATTGACATGGGGGGTGGCCACACACTCCTATATTTAGGAAAGGTTTGGTTTGAATTTAGGGTGAAGGCTCAGGATGGTTCTCATTTTATCCAAGCTAGGACCCCATCCTGCTCTTCCCCTTCCAGCTGTTCTGGTAGCTGATTCTCCACAGATTCTTGACTTCTCCAGCCCCACCCCTGGTTCTTGGAATAGTCTCCTTCTTCTCATTCCCTATATACTCACCCTCTGCATACACATCCCACCAGGAAACACACATCTCCTGAAAAGGCTCAGCGATAACCCAGTAGAGGAGTGTGTTTCCAAAATCCTGCCCTGCTTTGGAGTCAGTAAACTTTCTGGATAGCTTGTCAGTCAGCCAGAGTATACAAGTCAATTAAACTGGGTTTACAATTGCTTTGCATTGCCAGAGCAGTGCAAAGAAACCAGAGGGAATACCTCAGTTTTCCTCTTATCTCCTGCCCTCCAAATTCCCCTGATTCTTATCCCTTCCTCCATTCCCCTGTGCACACTTCCCAAATCCCTTCTTCACTGATATTTTCCTAACCACATACACACACACACTTCCACATTCCAGCCCCTCCTATTCCCACACAAACACACCCTTACCTCTCCTATTCTGCCCTCACTGTTGAGTAGATCAAACAATTTTGAAAAGAAATATTTAGGGTGATGGTAATTTTCTCCACTCTTTTTCATAACTAAAAGTTCATCCCTCAGCAGAGGCTGGTGCTTTAAAATCCTCTCCGTCAGTGAAACTGAGGAAAAAATTGCTCTCTTTCAAAATGGCTGCCATCATATATCATGCCGGAAGTGACTGAGGTCACAGTCACTGTCAGTTAAGGCACCATCTTTAAAAACTGGAACCACCTCCTATTGTTTCCAAAGAGAGTGAAACCAGCAGCCCATGGCCCCACTCCCACTGAGAACAATGGTCATTAGGTGCCCTTCTCAAAATGGCCATCTCTGTGGGCAAGTTTTGAACTCAGTGCCTTTGCGACCATTGGGAAATGGCTGCCATTTTAAAAAAGGGCCAATTCCCTGATGCACTAAAGCAGCCAGAATGCGCTGACTAATTATTATGATGGATTTACAGCTGCTCTTCAGTCAGCTTGTGAATCTGGCCCTTAATAGTCAGTTGATGTAATGGTTTAGAGGGCTGAGTTAGTGAGATTGGTGTTATATAAAGGGGAGCAGGGACAACCCAGTCCCCATGCTCCAGTGTTTGTACTTCAAGGGTACCCCTGTGCATCTATCTCTGTTCCCACAGCACTGCCTGGGCTGTACCATGGAGCCCAGGCAGCAGTGCCCTGGTGCCCAAGCCAGGATGAGGCCACAGAACATTCAAAGAGCAGTGACAGTTGGACTGAATAATCTACCAGCCCCTCTTCAGATCACTGAGCCATTAGACTTGTTCAATGCAAATTAGCTATAGAGGAAAGCTGATGATTGCTTGAGTTACCTCTGATGTCACAATGGCCACACAAATTACCTGAGTCATTAAAATGCCCTTTTTTATAGCCTATACAATCATAGCAGTTAGCTACAACAGTTGTTAATTTAACTTAATTACAACCTGATGTCTTCAAATGTAGCCTGTAAGTAAGATTTCAGTGAGTTTGAACTATTCTGGAAAGTTTGGAAAATCTGTTATTGTGTTACTAAGATTATTTGGGACAAAGAGAAGACTGATATTTTGGCTTATTGAAAATTGTGATAAATTGTAAGATATCACTTTAAATCCCTTAGAATTTAAATTCCTCACCCTGCTTGCAGACTAGCAGGCTGTGTGGCATCTGGGCCTCGCACTGCAGCAGTCAGCCTGCAAAGAGGTAGACCACGTTGTACCTTTCTGTGTTTGGGAGCAGCTTGCTTTGTCTCGCTTTGCCTTGGGTTCTCGTGTGTTAAGATTCTGGATTTTAAGAAATAAAATTGTGTTACTCATTCTGGGAAGCTGCAATGTATGTTATATTTTTATCTAATTTCTCTGTTTGCATGTCGTAAACATAAACAATACAGGTCCATTCCAACTAATTTTAACTCATAAACTAATTAATGGACTTACTTGTAAATACTCTGAAAATTCATTTTGTGCTCAAAGAGTCAGTACTGAATATTTGGGGAGGATACATTGTATTTTCATGCCTAACAAGAGGCTGAATCCCTGCTTTAAGGGCAAAATTGAACTCAGCCTTAACAATGATGTCATGACCAGCACTTTCATAATAGACTTCTAGCAGATAACATAACTCCCAGTATCTAACAGTAGTAAAATGCATTGTTTCTTATTTGCCATTTGTCCTGTGTTGGTGCCATTTGTCCTTAGTTACATAGGTCACCTGATATTGCTCTTGTTCCCTAATTGGCTTGCTTATATAACTGGGTTTATTTATTCATTCTAATATATGGTCAGTTAATTCCATAAATCATCCAATCAGGGAAGAAGGACAGTGTCACATGGCTTGGATACCTGATCAACTCCCTTTAAACCAGTAGTTTATGACAGTACCCCTATTCCCTGGGTGGGGACTGGGTCTGGTTTTCACTCAGACAGTTGTTTAGTTTATCAATGAGTGGAGTAAAAACACCACCCAAACTAATCCCCAAATACTACATATCTGCTCTTAGCACTTCAAAGCGCTGCTCTGCTCTGCTCCCTCAGCTGCTCCTAATCTGCACTTGCTTTTTCAGGACTTAGAAAACAAAATTCCCCACACATTTATTCCTTCTGTGCCTCTTCCCACCCATTCCCACTCCCCCCAGTTCCTCCCAAACACACCAGGCATGCCCCAAGGCTCCTGCTGAAGGGAGCCAGCCTTGGAGATAAGCGTGGGATCGCTTCACATGGGCACATTCTGGCAGGCTCAGAGGTCACGTCCTGGGGGAATTCTTACTCCTACTTTGCTTCTGTTCCATTTACAAAACCAAAACCAAAAGAATTTAACCCCCATGAAGGTTCAATGGGTTCACATATTTTGGCCCATCCTGGTTAATACATGTGTCAATATGATAAAAACATTCCTCCTTGCATATTATGACTTTTATGGCGAGCTTTCAGCTCCCACTTAGGCACCTAAATGCAATTGTCAGTGCTGAGCACTTTGAAAATCTGACCCTTAATTTCCCTCTTCCTTGCCTCCCTGTGCAACTATTTAGCTGTGTAAAGTATGAAAGACACCACACACAACAGAATCAGACCATTGTGTTGTATTGTCTACATAGCCTATTTCTGAAAACTCAACATGCATGTGCATTTCTGGGGCAATTCTAGTCTTTGTTTCCCATCTCAGGAGCCTGTCATTCAATTGTATTTAGCCTCCACAGTAACTGAAGCTTGTCACGAAGAACAAAACACTTTGCCAACCTGAAATCTACTCCCTGCTTATAATTTATCTTACCCTCAACCCCATTAATTTGTAAACCGCATAAACAAACATAGTGCCCGAGATTGGTGGGCAAGATTCCAGCTCACAGAGCTTTTAGAAGTTCATAGAATCCTCTGAGATATGAACTCAGCAAGTTTGACGTTGCCCAATAGGTTTTTACAACTAACTTTCAAGATATTTTTCAATGGTGAAGTAACAAATAATATCCATTTTGCATTTTCCCCCCTGCCATTTCAAAATCCAGCAGTGGACGCACACAAAAAAACCCACAATATGTATCTGTTGTGAAGAATATATAGATACAATATTTATACACAGATCACACATTATAAATATTCCTGGATTTGCCTTGCAGCCATATTACTCTGGAATATGATCATTTCAGATTTTAGAAGCTCGGTTGGATCATGACTAGTAAGGGACAAGTAAAGGGGATGTTATTCTGGAAGTGTCATCTGTTTGTATGAGAGAAAAAAAATGTAAGGCCCTGACCTCTTGTAGGCATTAAGGATACATGAACACTTTTCCTAAGATCCATGATGTAAATGCTAGGTCCTCACCAAATTCTAATTTATTAATATTTTGTACTCTGTTTCCTTAAATGCTTTATGTTTTAGTTAGACACAGTATTTTTTACTTCCTATAGATAAAATGCTGGGGCACGTCCTTATGCACTGTTGAACAGCTACTGTGGTCCACCCCAGAAGTGGCTGCATTTCAGTGTTGGGTTAAGTAGCCAGAGGTGGTGGTAAGTTTGTTGAATTAATATCTGTAAAGTTCTTTGAGATATTCAGATGGAAGTTGCTACAGAAGTGTCAATTATCTACAACTTTAACTAGGGCTGTCAAGAGATTAAAAAGTTAATTGCAGTTAATTTCACTATTATCCAATAATAGAATACCATTTATTTAAATATTTGTGGATATTTTCTACATTTTCAAATATATTGATTTCCGTTACAACACCGAATATAAAGTGTACAGTGCTCACTTTATATTTATTTTTATTACAAATATTTGCATTGTAAAAAACAAAGGAAATAGTATTTTTCAATTCACCTAATAGAAGTACTGTAGTGCATTCTCTTTATCATGAAAGTTGAACTTACAAATGTAGAATTATGTAAAAAAAAATCTCAATTCAAAAACAGAACAGTGTAAAAGTTTAGCACCTACAAGTCCACTCAGTCCCACTTCTTGTTCAGCCAATCACTCAAACAAGTTTGTTTACATTTGCAGGAGCTAATGCCGCACTCTTCTTGTTTACAATATCACCTGAAAATGAGAACAGGAGTTCACATGGCACTGCTGTAGCCGGCATCGCAAGATATTTACGTGCCAGATGCTCTAAAAATTCAGATATCCCTTCATGTTTCAATCACCATTCCAGAGGACATGCATCCATGCTGTTGACGGGTTCCGCTGGATAGCAATACAAAGGAGTGTGGACCGATGCATGTTCATTTTCATCATCTGAGTCAGATGCCCCCAGCAGAAGGTTGACTTTATTTTTTGGTGATTCAGGTTCTGTAGTTTCTTCATCAGAGTGTTGCTCTTTTAAGACTTCTGAATGCATGCACCACACCTCATCCCTCTCAGATTTTGGAAGGTGCTTAAGATTCTTAAACCTTGGGTCGAGTGCTGTAGCTATCTTTAGAAATCTCACATGGGTACCTTCTTTGTGTTTTGTCAAATATGCAGTGAAAGTGTTCTTAAAATGAATAACATGTGCTGGGTCATCATCCAAGACTGTTTTAACATGAAAGATACAGCAGAATGCAGGTAAAACAGAGTAGGAGACATACAAGTCTCCCCCAAGGAGTTCAGTCGCAAGTTTAATTCATACATATTTTTTTTAAATGAGCGTGGAAGCATGTCATCTGGAATGGTGGCTGAAGCCTGAAGGAGCATGTGAATGTTTAGCATATCTGGCACATAAATATCTTGCAACACCAGCTACAAAAGTTTCATGCAAATGCCTGTTTTCACTTTCAAGTGACATTGTAAACAAGAAGTGGGCAGCATTGTCTCTCATAAATGTAAACAAACTTGCTTGCCTTAGTGACTGGCTGCAGAAGAAGTAGGACTGAACAGACTTGTAGGCTCTAAAGTTTTACATTGTTTTGTTTTTGAGCGCAGTCATGTAACAAAAAAAAATCTACATTTGTAAACTGCACTTTCACAATAAACATTGCACTATAGTACTTGCATGAGATGAATTGAAAAAATACTATTTCTTTTGTTTATCATTTTTAACAATGCAAATATTTGTAATAAAGAAAATCATAAAGTGGCCACTGTGCGGTTTGCATTCTGTGTTGTAATTGAAATCAATCTATTTGAAAATGTAGAAAAACGGCCACAATTTTTCATACATTTCAATTGGAATTCTATTGTTTAACAGTGCGATTAAAACTGTGATTAATTGAGTGAGTCAACAGCCCTAAATTTAACCATTTATCATTTCACTAAGTGTTGAAGCAGAGCAGGTGCTGAATACACAAAGTCTGGACTCAGGCATCTTCTAGGATATTGTAGATATTGTTCTGATGGTAAATTTTGTTCAAGCTGTCCAGCTCAAGGCCAAGTTCATAATGATTGCATTTCAAGGCTGGTGTTAACAACACTTATTTCTGAGGAATCTGCATAGTTCGTGTGGTGCAGAGAGATGTATAGAGTCAGAAAGGCTAGAAGATGGAAGGGAAACAAATTTGGGGGTGGAGGAATATTCTAGATTAAATATGTGCAGTGAGGCAAAGTCAGGAATTAACAGAGATTGCACAGCAAGAAGAGGAAAAGCAAAGAAAGAGCCTGATTTCCGTAAAGTAAACTCAGACATAGACATGAGAGAGGAACAAGTTCTGTAAATTGACTGAGTATGCCTGCCTGGCTGGTCAGTATTTTGGCCATAATTTAGCAAGGCACTTAAGAGCATGCCTAACTTTAAGCATGTGTATCATCCCACTGAAGTCAATAGAACTAAGCACATGCTTAAACTTGGGCACATGCTTAACTACCTAGCTGAATCAGTGCCATAGAATTTATTCCTGAAACCATTATGTTAATGGATAAACTCCCAGTGACTTTAGCGAGTGCAAGATCAGGCCAACAGCCCGAGTTAAAGCAAATACCAGATACTAAACCAATACCACACTGAATTGTAGCCAAAAGTGTTGTTGAAAAGATGCCACATTAGTAATTAATTAATTAATTACGCTTTTAATTCATAGAATCATAGAATGTCAGGGTTGGAAGGGACCTCAGGAGGTCATCTAGTCCAACCCCCTGCTTAAAGGAAGACCAATCCCTATCTACATCAACTAAATGTTTAGAAAGAAGTGGGGTCATCACTCCTCGCACAGCAAGCAATTCTCTCCCACATGCACATGCATCAGCATGGGAACAGTCACCCAGAACAGACTGAAGATTCACGCAGACCAGTATCCTATTCAGCCCAAGAACTAATTGCACCATCAGAGGGAGGCTGAAAACCCTTAAAGGCCTTTAAAAACATTAACTTATTAAAACCCCATGATGCCCCAATGGGGTCTATATTAATGTGATGGGTCAGAATTATGGAGGGAAAGAGATTTTGGTTAAACTGTTGAAAAGTCCGTCTGGATGATTCTAAATTCAGATTTCTCCCTTTCCCTCCAGGCTCTGGATTTAACGGACTTGAGCATTTACCCAGCCCTGCTAGGTCTCAGTGCAAAAGGAAGGGGGTTTTAAATACCCCAGAAAGACTTCAACAAACTAGAGGGAATTCAGAGAAGAAAAACTAGAATGATTGCCAATCTGGAGGGACTGCTTTAAGGGGAACAATTAAGAAAGCTAAGTCTGTATCACTTATTTGACTGATGATGTGCTTACACTGGGCTCACAAACTGTATCTGCTGTTTCACTAGGCTATGACTTGCAGTCCAAAGAATGACTGCAACATCTGAAACAATTTCCAATGCTTACCAAAAATCCTACATTAACTACAGTCTAAATTAAAGAGCAATTATGACCACAGAGCTGCCCATAAAATGCAGCTGGATAAATAACTTGTAGTGGATGGCTTGTTAGACAAGTTTAACCTCTTTTTCTGTTCACAAATTATCCATGTGCAACTTACAATTTTTAAGATGTATTTGTTATTCCAAATGAATTGTCTACCAGAGGCAGGGGATGGTGATGATGGCCAGGTCCTATTCCATCTGCACATGTGTGCCCTCAGCAGAAATGCCAACTAAAGATGAATTTAAGAGTTGTTATTGCTGACGACAGTGTGTGAAGCAGAAAGAACACAGCCAGATTCTCAAACACCAGCCTCAACTGGCAGTGCTTGTGCCACTCACATTGAGAGTGGGACTTTGTTCCCCTCGAGTGGCTAGTCCAGATAAGAGGTTAAGAGTCTACTACAACTAGAAAGCAGAGGAATTATTACTTTAGCTCCTATGGCAGATGACCATCATTTAGTGCAGAGGGTCTCACATACAAAACCTGTTGATGACCCACATGGGGTCATTATACTGACAATGAGGAAAAAAAATCAAACAAATTTTCTGTGACTTGTAGAGTATGCTGATATAAACGTCCTCTGGTTCTAGCTGTAATTTGCTAAAGTCAGTGAGACATCTTATTCCCATTTGGGTTTTTCCCAGCTGGCAGGAGTTTCAACACACAAAGTTTCTTGCTCTTTATTCCATGGGATGGAGAGTTCCCCTCTGTACAGCATGTTAGCCAGTCTGACATCACACTTGTTTGCTGACTCAGTTTCCCGTCTTGGGCTTCCAATGACTGCACCCAGATTTTTGAAAGTCAAACTCCGCCCCCCTTTCTTTTAGTCTAGTTTATTAAAACAACAACATCACACTTCAAATGTTAACGTAAATCAAAACCAGCCTTTCCCCAACTCTATAGTTTCTTCAGCCCCTTGCTGTGCTCAGCCATTCTTATCCAACACCCAGGTCCTGATGTCTTAGTGCTTCCTCAAGCCTCTTCCTTCTAAGGTTTCTGCTTCTGCCCCTCACTGCATGTACCTCTAGCCACGCTTCTCCATCTGACTGGTGTGGAGAGGTGCAGCCCCACTACAGGCTAAGAGGGACAAATGCCAGCCTGCATGCACAAGGGGTGAAAAAAGTCACATCCCAAGAGATGATTCATGTCCAGCCAGAGGCACAGGATGTAATAAATGCATAAAATATGGACATTTTGCAGCTGTTTGCTTTACCAGTGCCATCAGGGAGTTGACTCATATTACAGACAATCAAGAGACATTGTTTCTGGGATCTATCACTTGTGATGACATAGAGCCTGCTTGCAGAGGGAAATCAAATAGTCATGGCAAGACCATTGACTTTAAAATTGACTCAGGAGGTAAAGTCACCATAATCTCAGAAGGGATTTACAATCACTCTCAGTCTTTCCCATAGTTAAAGTTACTTGACACAGTTCTGAATTTCTCTGGAGCTTTTTGGAACTGCATGGGCCAGTTCACAGAAATAACTTACAGAGACAAAAATATTGCATTTGGCGCTGATGTGATCAAAGGATCAAAGATCAACAATCTTCTCAGCTGCAGCATGGTAGCCATGATGGGACTAGTAAAAAGGTGGAAGAACTCAATGGAGGATTTGGTGATATTGGACTTTTGAAAGAAGATCGAGTACAAATCAACTTAAGAGACAATGTTGTACCACACACTGTACAAACATCTCTACCAGAGAGACTGTGAAAGCGACTACCTGCAGATTAATGCAAATTCAGAGGACATCATTATCTGGTCCTCATGAACTATTTCCCCAGGTATATAGAAATAATCCCCTTGAAAGACATAACATGTCACAATATTATCAAGAAACTGAAGTGCATTTTTGCTCACTTCAGTATTCCAGATCAGCTAGTGATGGACAACAGACCAAAATTCACCGCAGTAGAATTTAAGGCATTTAAGCCATTCTGAAGGAAACATGATTTTGATCATATTACTAGCAGCCCATATTACCCACATCTGAATTGAGAGGTTGAGAGACCTATACAGACAGCCAAGAAAATCCTACAGCAAGATGATCCATTCCTTGCTCTTCTGAGTTATAGATCAACACTAATAGTGGCTACTGGGTATAGTCCAGCACAACTCTTGATGGGAAGACAACTCAGAACTAGTGTTACAATTTTGGAAAAGAATCTATTTCCAAAGTGACCGGACATGGAGAGGAGCCAAATCAGATAAAATGGCTAAAAGAGACTTCACTCAGTAGAACTGCTGGGTCTAGAACCTGGTGACCATATTCTTGTCAAATTGGATGGAGAAAAGGGATTTACAGCTCCAGATGCTGTAAAGAGAAAGAATTCAGCACCCAGATCATATATGATTGAGAGCAACAGTGAAGAGTTAAACAGAAACTATCAACATCTACAGTTTTTTCCTCAGACAGAACAATCAACAAAGCAAACTCTACAAATAGCAGATGAAGAAGAAGAAGATGACTTAAGGATTCTAAATCAACCACAGCCAGTTGTTGCAACTAATGGACAGCCAGATGACCAGGTTGTTACATGCTCAGGTTATGTAATTAGAAAACCAGTATAATTCAGAGATGCTTAAGAGACTGATCCATACTGAACTTTAAAGGCATTGTGGTAGTGTAAATTTGATAAACGGAAGGAATGTAGAACTTAAAGGGGCAGATGTAAAGGAATATGAAAATGAATTATACTATTCAGCCGCTAGGTGGTGCTATATGCAATAAACTTTAAGCTAACCACAGCCACACCTGACAGAGCATTAAAGCATCTTATGGTGAACACATCTGGTGTGTATAAGTGAGTTCTGTAGCCAGGCCATATTCAGCACAGAAGTACATGACTAAGTATATGTTAGATGTAGGGATTTCTTCTTGAATGTGTCCAACAGTATTCACAAAACGCCAACAGTGTCAGCTCTGAACCTTGTTCCTTTCACTGCTCAGGTGACACACGGCGCTAGCTCCTCAGCATGTATAAATTGACTTCAGTGGAGCTATGCTCATTTTAAACAAATCAAGGTCCTGGGCCCCAGGCTGTCCTATCTGTCTGCGAACAGGAGCAGCAACCGGGAGTGTTGTGAGGGAGTTCTCCAGGTGAAGGAGGAGTGACTGTCATGTGACCCTGGGAGAGAATTTATTGTCTTTTAGTTTGTTTGTCAATGTGTGCTTGGTGTGTGCCTCCTTGACTGAAGTTTATAGTGTGATCAGTTTGGGAGGGCTGAGTGCTGATCTTAGCAGTCTGCTTAGGCAAGGCTGAGAGCTTCCTAACGAGGCTCTAACCTGCCATCCCTAATCCCTCTAGGATCCCTTGACAAGGGGGCGGGGCTGACTCAGGGAGAACAGGGGTTTAAAAAGCCAGCTCCTAAGTGATCAGAGGTGCTAGCGATCGGGGAGTTTTGTGAGAGAGCCAGATACATCTAACAAACATTCTCTAAACATAGGCCAACAAATGCCGCCCCCCCCCCCCAAAAAAAAACAAACAAAACCCCTTCAAGAGTAAAAAGACATTCCCTACCCGCTGCTGGGGAAAGGGTCCAGCAGCAGGGTGGAGGCTACTCAGTTTATTGCACTGAATGCAGCACGTACGATTACCTGCCGTGTGGCAGGTGGCGTATGTGTGCATTCTCCTGGCCCTCAGAGACTGAGTGCAGGCTCTGGAGACCAGAGTGGCTGAACTGGAGGAGCTAAGGGAGACAGAGAGGTACATAGCGGAGACTTCCAGGGAAACAGGCTGGAGTGTGACTGCTCTACTGACAGCCTCCGTGCTGTTCAGGAAGATGAAAGTCTTGGGGAAGAGGAACATCAAGCTGAAGTGGAGGGAAGTGATCCCATGGATGGGGGCCTCCTTCCAGAAGATGTCATGGCATCCTCTCTCACTGAGAACACCTCGCTGGGGAAGGAAATCCCTGTTATGAGGAAGTGACAGGTAATAGTAAAAGCGGATGTGATTATTAGAAATATAGATAGCTGGGTTTGTGAATTGCCTGCCAGGATCTTGTGGATCTATCAAGACATCTAGATAGACTTATGTGTAGTGCTGGGGAGGAGCCAGTGGTTGTTGTACATGAAGGTGTCAATGACATAGGGAAAGGTAGGAGAGACATTCCGGAGGCCAAATGTAGACTGTTAAGAGATTAAAGTCCAGGGCCTCCATGATAGCATTCTCTGAAATGGTTCCAATCCAGTTCCACAAACAGGGGCAGTTAGACAAGCAGAACTGCAAGGTCTTAATGCATGAATGAGACAGTGGTGTGTGGAGGAGGGATTTAGGTTTATTAGGAACTAGTGAACCTTTTGGGAAAGGAGGAGCTTAAAAAGGAAGGATGGGCTCCACCTAAACCAGAATGGAACCAGATTGCTGGCAGGTAAAATTAAGATCATAGCAGAGTTTTTAAACTAAGGGCTGGGGGAAAGCTAACAAGTGGGAAGGAACACCCAGTTAAGGGAGGATCTATTAAAGGGGATTCTCCATATCTTAGTAAAGAGGAGAGAATAGAAGCTGGTAAAGTACAGGTAGGAACTAACAAGAAAAAAAAGAGTCCCATTCAATTACATCACATGAAGTCAGACAACTAAATATACAAATGCAAGAAGTCTAAATACTAAGATGGGTGAACTTGAATGTCTGGTAATAAAAGACAATCTTGATATAATAGGCATCACATAAACCTGATGGAATGGTGATAATCAATGGGACTCAGTAATACTGGGTACAAAATATGTAGGAATGACAGAGTAGGTTGCGGTGGTGGGGGAGTGGCACTATATGTGAACGAAAACAGAGTCAAATATAGTAAAAATCATAAATGAATCAAACATTATCACAGAATCTGCATAGATAGAAACTGAATAATAATGATCAACCATCTGACCAGGATGGTGATGGTAACCGTAGAATGCTCAGGGAGAGCAGAAAAGCTTCAAGACAGAAAACCCAGTAATAACAGGGGATTTCAACTATCACCATACTTACTGGGAACACGTCACCTCAGGACGGGATACAGATGTACATTTTCTAAACACCATTAATGACTGGTTGATAGCAAATGTGACAGCATTTATTTTAAAAGGCTCCAGAAGTGATTCTGACAATTACAGGCCAGTAAGCCTAACTTCAGTACCAGGCAAATTGGTTGAATTTGTAGTATAGAACTAAATTATCAGACACATAGATAAACATAATATGTTGGGGAAGCATCAATACGGCTTTTATAAATGGAAATCATGTCTTACCAACCTATTAGACTTCTTTGAGGGTGTCAGCAAATATGTGAACAAGGGGGATCCAGTGGATATAGTGTATTTGGAGTCTCAAAAAACCTTTGACAAGGTCCCTCACCAAAGGCTCTTAAGGAAAGTAAGCTGTCATGGGATGAGAGGGAAGGTCCTCTCATGGATCAGTAACTGATTAAAAGACAGGAAACAAGGGGTAGGACTAAATGGTCAGTTTTCGCAATGCAGAGAGGTGAATAGTGCTGCCGTCCCACCACCCCACACCACACCCCATCGCCGATTTGTACTGGGACCAATGCTGTTCAACATGTTCACAAATGTTTTGGAAAAGGGGTAAACAGTGAGATGGCAAAATCTGAAGATGATACAAAGTTACTCAAGATAGTAAGTCTAAAGGAGACTGCAAAGGGTTACAAAGGGATCTCACAAAACTGGGTGACTGGACACGAAAATGGCAGATGAAATGTTATGTCTATAAATGCAAAGTAATGCACATCGGAAAATATTATCCCACCTATACATACAAAATTATGGGTTCTAAATTACCAGTTGCCACTCAAGAAAGAGATTTTTGAGTCAACATGGATATTTCTCTGATAACATCTGCTCAAAGTGCAGCCGCAATCAAAAAAGCTAACAGCATGGAAGGAACTGTTAGGAAAGGGATAGATAATAAGACAGAAAATATCATAATGCCTCTATATAAATTCCTGGTACAGCCACACCTTGAATACTGCATGCAGTTCTAGTCACCTTGTCTCAAAAATGATATATTAAAATTGGAAAAAGTGCAGAGAAGGACAACAAAAATGATTAGCGGTATGGAACAGCTTCTCTATGAGATGAGATTAAAAAGACTGGGACTGTTCAGCTTAGAAAAGAGACAACTAATGGGATATGATAGAGATCTATAAAATCATGAATAATATGGAGAAAGTGAGTAGGGAAGTGTTATGCTATGTGAAGGGGTAAATATGGCAGTTGTCGCCCAATAACCACAGGTTTAAAACTAACATAAATTCTTCACACAACGCACTGTCAGCCTGTGTAACTCATTGCCGGGGATCCTGTAAAGGCCACAAGTATAACTGAATTCAAAAAAGAGTTATATAAGTTCATGGAGGATGGGTCCATCAATGGCTATTACCCAAAATGGTGAGGGATGCAATCCCATGCTCCGAGTGTCACTAAACCTCCAACTGTCCAAAGTTGAGACTGAACAAAGGGATGGATCACTTGATAAATTACACTGTTTTGTTCTTTCCCTTTGAAGCAGCTAGCACCAGCTACTGCTGGAAGACAGGCACTGGGCTAGATGGACCCTTGGTTTGACCCGGTACCACCATTCTTATGTTCTTAAAAACACACAAAAGGTGAGAGTCCACTAGCAGATCAGCTGCACTGCTGAATGACAATTTCATTTCAGATGCTGAACACATGAGAAACTTGGCTAGTTTAAGGTTTAAACCTAGAAATGAAGTTCTCAGAACAGCCTTGTCTGGATTTTGAATGCTTGTCAGAGGCATTTTGCTTGAAAAGAAAATGTCACATTTGGAGTTGTTTTTATGCCATAAGCACCCTAACAGAAAGGCTAGAAAAAATCTATTTTAAAGAAGTCATAAATCACTAGTTGACTAGTAGTGTTGATTTATTTTACCTCCATGGGATATTACAGCTATAAATTATGGTTAAATAAATAAAAACTGTGCAGTATTTTGCATTGTTTGAACTTGTGAATGGCAGGCCTTTCTTGTATTTTCATTCTAATGTAAATCAAACTGTGAAATGCATGTATGCAATTTATTTCCAGTTATGTTTATTGGGCTTGGGAATAACTTATTAACTGAGGACTTTACTCAGATTCAGATTTGATTTCCTTGGCTTTGGCTGCCCAGTCTCTGTGGAGATTTCATGTCTTGGACATGGCAGACTTTAAGCCTGACAAAAGAAACATGATGTTTTTCCACACCGCTGTATCCACATGGAATTCTGGAGTGGGAATTTTGTGATGGCTCTTTCCTAAGACAGAACAAACGCCTACATTTCAATAAAGCTGGAGTATTTAGAGGAGAGGACCCCATTCTGGGTGAAATCCTGGCTTCATAGTAGCCAATGTCAAAACTCCCACTGACTATCATGGGGCCAGGATTTTCCTCACTATAAATAATTGTAATCCAGGGACCAGGGTATAAATTCTGGATACTCTCTTCAATACATAGTACAACACCCATGGATGTCAGTATGAGGTTTGCACAGAGATCAAGGAGAGAAAACGACCTTTATGTAGTTTCTAAATGTTTACTTGTTACTTGTTGGATGTGTTATTGTCATATTCATCAATCACTGTGAAACGACACAGCTGCTACCTTCCTGTCACATCCTCCCTTCACCATTTGTCTACTGTCTCCTCTGTTCTTTTTTCAGCATTTCCTTCCCTTCAGCTATTCTCAACCTAGTTGGCTTTCTTTCTTCTTCATTCCATCCACTGAAATGATCAGCAATTAAATAATGTTGACGCTGAAGAGTCATAATTGAACTTTAAAGCCTATGCTCCAAACAGATTGACAGGGGACAGGGCAGTTTGCTTGAGTCTGCAGACAGTCTGAAATAATGAATGAGGGGGTAGACATCACTGCATAGATTACAGTTGGTTCACGTCTGGAAGGTTTGCTCTGCAGCTAGAAAGGGTAGGAATTTTTTTTTTTTAAATGAAAGCTGAGATTCTACAGAATCTGCATATATCAAGTAGGCTGGATCTGGTCTGTGAAGCGGGCGCCTGACACTCCTGCAAAAGAAAGTCCAGATTTTGATGCCACACAACTAATTTAGCCGAGTTTGCTTTGAGAACACTTATATACAATCAGTATTATGTGCTTCCACTCTATGCACTGCAGTATAACGTAGACCATGCAGGAACTTCAGCTGGATCAGCATGTAGCAGGAGCTGGCCTGCCAGCTAAACCAGACTAATTGGAGCCCGTGAACCCAGTGTTCTGTGCTCTCTACCAGTTCCCCATCCCAGTCTGGTGCTAATCTGCAAAGCCCTCAATTGGTCTGAGAAGTTCATACTTGGTCTTCTATCTGTAACCTCCCAGAGCATGTTGGAGTCCAGAGTGAAACCCAGGCTGAGAGGAATCCACTAACACTGGAGATCAGGTAGAGCCTGAATCTTGAATTCCATGCTGAGGGTAGCAGGGCAAGACCGATCTGTTTGTATAAGCCTTTCCCCAGTAACAGTGGCTACAGAAACAAGAAGCAGAAATCAAACCCTTTGAAGCCAGCAAAAACATTGGTGGGGTTGATCCATTCAGACAATGTGTAGTGTCTCCTCTCCATGTATACATGGCACCTGGATAGTAGACAAGCTACTAACCAGAAATATTGTACCTGCTAACAGCGCATGTTCTTTCCGTCTTCTTATCAACTTGTCTAATGCGGGCTGAGTGGCCATGGAGCTGGCCACAAGGTAAAAAGGTAAAAAACCCACTTTACTCACTTTACCCACGAAAGCTTATGCCCAAATAAATCTGTTAGTCTTCAAGGTGCCACCAGACTCCTTGTTGTTTTTGTGGATACAGACTAACACAGCTACCCCCTAATACTTGATCTTGTATGCACACCCATCAAGAAGTGTATGCAACTCCAGCTTATGCCAATCATGATGGGAAGTTCTGAATAACTCTTCATGAACTGTAGTGGGATGTATAGACAAAATTGCAAAGCCATGTGGGACATGAAGTTTATATTCACTTATTCTTTGTGTAAATGTACCACCCAACATTACAGAAAACATGAGCCAAAGCAGAAAAATGTGAAATGACATCTGGAACACAGCAGCCATTAAGGTTATTCTCCAGTACAAGACAGACTCCACCCAGGCTCATTTGGACTCAAGAGATCAGGGTGAAATCCTAGGCATGTTGAGGTCAGCTAAAGCCTTGCCTCCCGGATTCTAGTCCTGGCCCGACCATAGGGAGACCTTGGGCAAGTCACATAAGCTCCGTGCCTCAGTTTCCCCAACTGAAAATTGGGGATATTGATACTTTCCTACTTGACAGGGTGTTGTGAGGTGTGTTTATGAGGTCCCCAGATATCACCATGTTGCGAGCCAGAGTAGTGGTCAATGAACATATTCCATTCTCATGACATTCAAACCCGAAGGAGTATTTAAATCAAAACATAAATGGTTAGACTAGTTCCTTAATGTAAGGCAGCCTGTAAATTGCTTACATTAAATGGTTAATAGAACACTGCACACTGTAACTGCAAGCTTGAATGTACTCATGGGGTCAGATTCTCCTTTAAGGTACACCGATGTAAATCTGGAGTCACTCCTCTGACTTCAGTGCAGTACCTCTTGCTTTACAACTGGGCAGCTAGGAGCAGAAACCTGTATTTTGTTTATAACTTTTTATTTGTATGTTGCAAAAGCTAGTACAAAATTTTAAAACCTGATGTTGACCATTAAAGGGCTAAGTTAAAAAACTAGGCCCCTTCCTAGGCCTCATAAACCCCACAGCTGGGCTCTTTAAATTGGACTAACTTTAGAATTTAAGCCTGAGTCACCCATATCAGTAGCTAACCCTTCTCTCACATAGCTGAATTCATAGATATCTTCACATCTTACACAGCCAAACTCTTCTCTTTCTTACCCAGCTTCTCCCCCCCCCCCAATGTGTTCCTTTTTTTGTTTTGTTTTTAACATTAAAAAATGTGGTAAGAGTAAAATGACTTTCATTGAGATGGCAGAACGTTAATAGTTTATAAAATGATTTGATAGAAATATGACCTTAGGAGGATTTGAATTTAATGCCTGT
This sequence comes from Chelonoidis abingdonii, assembly GCF_003597395.2. NCBI lineage: Eukaryota > Metazoa > Chordata > Testudines > Testudinidae > Chelonoidis > Chelonoidis abingdonii. The sequence goes on from NC_133784.1 coordinate 8,989,458, forward strand.
GAAATGTAAAGCAGACCCCTTATCCTGTAAGAGTCTGTAGTTAACAGCCAGAAGAGTTTGTTTCTAGGTGCTAATAAAATATTTTGTTTTTATTAATGCAATGGAAAAATTCTGTGCCCTGCTTTTTTTTTTTCACACTCAAAATTCCACTTCTTTTTTACCCTCCTTCCACTAACACCAGTAATCCATAGATTTTAGAGCCAGAAGGGACTATTATGGTCATCAAATCTCAGCTCTTGCATAACACAGGCCAGGGAGCCTTACTCAATGATTCCTGCATTGAGCCCAATAATTGGTAGTTGAACTAGAGCAAATTTCTTAGAAAGAGACATCCAGTCTCAGTTAAAAGACTTCCAGTGATAGAGAATCCACCATATCCTGAGGTTAGCTGTGCCAATGGTTAATTAGCCTCACTGTTAAATGTTATAAAAACTGTTATATCAATATTCCCTCTTGTGACTCCATTGACTTCAGCAATGTTCCTCCTGACTTACACTCACGTAAGAGAGGGGAGAAGGGAGTTTTGAGTGTGTGGAGAATGCAGGACTGGGCCTAAGGAGAAGCAAAACTAATAAATGATTCTCTATAAAGGCAACAGAATATAAAGTGTGTTTTCTAGCCAGTTCCACAACCTTCCTTGTACAAACCTTCCTGGGCAAACAAATAGGTTGCTTTTGATTACAGGCCAGGGAGCAGATCCTCCACTGGTGTAAAGTCAACAGAACTGCATTGGTTTACACTAGCCTAGGATTTGGCCCAGAAAGCCCAGCTAAGCCGCATTATAGCCAGCTCCTGCACGCGTGCACAGGTGATGAAAGGGGCTCCTCCCACCCTCCTCTCCCCTCCACACCCACATAGGGGCAGCCATAATCTGGCCTGGATGTTCCTCTGGAGGGGAGGAGGGTGTCAGGGCTACAATGCCTCACATGCCCAGCAGTCTCAGTCCAGTCCAGGGAGTATTCCTGGCAGCGCTCTCTTTCTTACTTGTCTCAAATCGTTGCCAGGATGTTCAGTATTACATAGGCTGGCGAGCTAACCCCAGAGCTTCTTGGCACACACACGCAAGGTCAAAGGCCTGTCAAATTGCATGGTGCAGTGGATAGAGCGTGAGAGGGGGACTCAGGAGTCCTGGGTGCCAATCCTGGCCCTGCCGCAGACTAGCTGAGTGATCTCGGGCAAGTCACTTTCTGGGTCTAATTCCTGTGTCGTATATTTCATTTGCTCTTCTCTCACTTTACACAACTCTCAGGGGATGCCACGAGAAGGCAGTTTAAAGGACCCACGATGCCATCACCCATAAAACTGCGTGGAGGCCTACGACAGACGAAAACAGCTGGCTACAAGTGAGGCTGACAGTGGTTCCAATCAGTGCACATAAACAATGCACACTGCCCACAAGAAGATCTGCCGCCTCCAGAAAAATAACGGACTTTGCAACACCTTTCTGTGGCAGCTATTCATGCACTCATGTCTAGGGCTGCCAGTCCAGTAACAATCTCAGATGAGCACTGGCATATCAGGCAGACAGCTATGTCCTCACAGAGTGGAAGCAACTCTCGGAGAGAGAGCGAGCCATGCTAGCAAACTTCAGAAGCCTTAATTTACATCCACGCTGGCAAACTTCAGAAGCCCTCATTTACATCCACTTGTTTGTAATCTGGGACACAGATCCTGGACTAGTCTTAACAGGCTGCTGACTAGAACATCCAGAGGGGCTGCGTGACTGCTGGGCAGTGACGCACGCAATCAAGCATGGGGTGGAGTGCACAGGTAGATCGGAGGATAAACTACAACACCTTGCTACCTTTGATGATGCAGCAGGTAGGTGGGTGAACAATATAGATATTGACTTGGGATGCGCACAAGAGAATAAGTCTTGTCTGCTTATATTGCAAGCTGTTTGGGGCAGGGATTGGCTCTTACTGTGTAGCACACGTTTAATCACTTAAGAGCTGGGTAACTGACCAATCTCAATAAGTAGCTGTCAGCAGGGAATCTTCACTGGATGGGGGTGTTTCTAGTGGGGTTTCTCAGGGACTGGTAATAGGCCTGACTCTATTCAATATTTTCATCAGTGATCTGGAAGTAAATATAAAATCGCTGCTGAGAAAATTTGCATATGACAGACTGGCAAAATGGTAAATGATGACAACAGGGCAGTCGTACAGATCAAACGGGATCAGCTGATAGACTGGGCCCGTTCAAACCAAGGGCATTTTAATACAGCTAAATGCAAAGTTATACACCCAGAAACAAGGAATGCAGGCCACACTACAGAAGGGGAGGCTATATCTTGGAAAGCAGTGACTCTGAAAAGGATTTAGGGGGGTCATAGTGGACAAGCCACTCGATATAACCTGCCGGTGTGGTGCTGTGGCAAAAAGGGCTAATGAGATCTTTGGATGTATAAACAGAGGGCCAGTGATTAGGAGTTAGGGGTGTGATTTATTTACCTCTATATAACACTGGTGAGACTGATACTAGGATACTGCGTCCAGTTCTGGCTTTAACATTTTTAAAAGGATGTTGAAAAACTGGAGAGGAAGGAGAAAAGAGCTCAATCTGTTTATCTTATTGAAAAGAAATTGGATTACAGTGTATAAGCACCTTCAGAGGGAGAAAACACCGGTACTAAAGGGCTCTTTAATCCAGCTGAGAAAGGCGTCAAACAAACCAGTGCCTGGAAGCGAAAGATAGACAGCTTCAAATTAGAAGTCAGGCACCAATTTTGAACACTGAGGTTGATTAACCTTTGGAACAAACTCCCGAGGGATGTTTGGATTCTCCTTCTCTTGTTGGCTTCAGATCAAGACTGAAGCCTTTCTAAAAGATGCACTTTAGCCAAATTCCTGGGCTCGGTACAGGGGTAACTAGGTGAAATTTAATGTCTTGAGCTATGCAGGATCTCAGACCAATGATCAATAGCCTTATAGTCTATGACTCTGTGAATCTCAGAAGAAGTTTCCAGGTGCTATGGTAATATAGACAATATTAAGGTGACACTTTCCTTTCCTGCTGGGCTGTGAGGGTGGGCAGCAAAGTGCTGTATTGATACCCATCATGTGTTTGGTAGAATGCCTGAATCTCAGTGAGGAACAAGCAACCCAGTACAGCCACGATGCCTCTCTGTTCCTGATCTTATACACCTCAGAGCCATCACTAAGCCCAGTTTTAAGCCACAGTAGATTAACTTTCAGAAATAAATAATTGCTTCTGCAGCCTAAGGCCTGGGTTTCTGGATCAGTCAGCATAGCACACAGGTGGTAGAGAAGAGAACTTATACCAAGTTGCAGGAGGATTCTGTAAAAGAAGCCAAGATAAGCTTGTGCATCCCAGCTGCTGTCTATGAGGATAGACAAATCTCTCCCCTGTATATGATGCACAGGATTTATACAAGGAGACCCCTAAATGCTTTTCTGTTCATTATTTTTTAGAGGGGCTGGATTCTGAAAGAGGGAGAGAAAGTGTTTTCAGGCCTTGAAAACATTACTCCTGATGTGTTAACATCTCATTTGTTTCCTCTTCTCTAGTGGAAACAAGAAAAGACAGAGACTCACTTATTTACCAGCAAACTTATTCCTTCTTTTAGGAATCACAGCAGAAAAATGGCTCTTGCTCATGCTGATTCTGTGAGATCCTCCATGAACATTACTTTGCGAGGATAAAAAAAAATGTGGTTCATGGACATCTAATCCTCAGCAGAAAATGTGCAGGGGTTACAGAGCTGCCAGGTGACATGATCCAGACCCAAAGCACTGCATAGCCCAAGTTGCACGGCCTTTCCTTGCAGTAGCTAGATATGGTGACAGTATATTCTGGAGATGCAAATTAGGAATATAATGAAAATGAGTTGTATAGTGAGGCTGGAAAGCCATTTTTACAGATGGGGCTTTTGCTGCCAACATGCAATTTGTTCTCCTCATGTAAACACTAGGGAAGTTTAAGCATCTGCTCCTAATTAGCTTTCTTGCACTAGATACTGATACGGGGGAAGTGTGAGTTCTGTGTATTTGTTTCCTCTGATGATGAATTGTTTTCAGAGCTCATTGCAATTATATAGTCACGTACAGCTGTCCCTTGTGCCATATTTCAAACACAAATGATATTGAAATGCCGAAAAGCACTGAGATAAGACTGCTATGAAAAAGTGAAGTGAGTTAATTAGGGATCCAGTGGCCCTTCTGTAGCCACCTGAATTTTGGAGTATCGTGGTCAATACTTGATTAATTAGCTTATAGAGTATGTTTGAATTCTTTGCTGTCCCATGAGGGGGTGAGGGGTTTCCATTCTGGAAATCATTTGGATGCTTTATCCCCATGTCAACATTGTCCTGTTTCCTAGACAGGAAATGGAACGAAGTCCTGCTCCGTCTTTCAGACAGTGCCTTTGCCCTGGGCTCTGCTCTGCCATTTAATGACTAAGATTTAGCTTCAAAGCAAATTAGTTCATGTGTCTGGCTGCGGCATAAAACTCTCAGTCACATGTAAGGGGCATTATGAGTGACCAGCAGAGACATCCGATCAGCCTTCCTCAGCTGTTCATCAGAGCTGCGTTCAGTGGAAATCATGTAAGAGACCCTCACTTGAGGCTTGTCTCAAAAAAAAAAATAATAATAATAATAAGATTGCAGCTTGCAGTCCAGTCGTGGCCTGCTAAGGTGACCAGACAGCAAGTGTGAAAAATTGAGACAGGGGATGGGGGGTAATAGGAGCCTATATGAGAAAAAGACTCAAAAATTGGGACTGTCCTATAAAATCGGGACATCTGGTCACCCTACAACCTGCACATGCAAAATGCACTACAGAGGACAAGTGGACAGGGGACACCCAGAAATAGCTGTCCCTCTCATCTGGAAACTTTCACTGTTCACTGGTTTTGCACTGTATTTTGTTACTGCATTGTACATGCTTGGATGGCAGTTGGTCTGTTGTGTGCATTGGTATTTTGTGTTTAAATACATGCTTACAATGAAGTGCACACAACAAGGCTTCATTAGCAATTTTTATATGTAATGAAGTGGATCATCTCAGTTCTCCACAAACTATGGGTGCAGGGACATAGACAGTCTCACTACGTTTTTTAAACATGCAATAAATATCATCACAGTAATCCAAATTTTACAAAATTCATAATATAATAAAAATTCATTAAAAAAGAAATTCTACCTGAGCTGCCCCCACACCAAGAAAGAGCACAATTACAGATACGATTTCACTCCCCCTCATGCATGGGACCATGTAAACCCATTATGTGAGTACACAAAGCATCCCTGATTTCCTCTTGCACGTGGAGCCAGCCCCAGTAATGCAGGTGCATTGTCTTGACTTCACTCCTGGAGAAAAGGTAGGTATCCTTTGTGGTTTGTGTACTCATGTGCTCCTTGTGGGGGACAAACAATGAGCACATGAGTTCCATTAGAAGCACTGGTTCAATTGGGGAAGCCCATTCTCTGAAAGCCAGCAATTATTTCAGGAACATTTGTATTGCTCACCAGCTCTGCGTACCTCACAGTCCTGATCACCTCACACACCTCTGCCACAACAGCCCATACAGTGAACCTGCCAACTCCAGACTAATTAGCCATGGACCTGTAGCAGTCTGGGGTAGCCAGCTTCCAGGTGGCTAGTGACCCACAGCCAGACAGGCATGGCCACCCTCAGGCATGAGTCCTGAGGCTGAAGGATCAGGGCAGGCTGATCACAAATCGCCAGAAATATCTGCTTCTTTCTAAAAAAGTTCTGGAGCTAATGCTGGTCATCTCAGGTCCATAGGACAACGTGATCCACCAATCCATGCTTGTGGTCCTGCTCCAGAATGGCCGGTCTACATATTGGGAAGGTGCAGCTAAGGCAATACGCATGAGCCACACAAGAGGGGGTCAGGGGTGTCATAGCAGTTCCCCCTCAGAGTGGTGCCATCAGCTGGTCAAATACCAAACACCAAAATAGCCATAAAAGCAGCAGAGAATCCT